>NW_017386032.1:667601-750053 GCF_000237925.1 Schistosoma mansoni | reverse complement strand
GTATTGGTTGGTATGATCATGAATTTTATTTAGTTAGTTAATAATAAATTGTCAGAGATTTCTCAAACATTTATCTCAGTAATACTAAAATGTAATCCACTTTTGATAAGAAATCTTAAACAGTATAGGAAGTATGGCATTCGACTGAATTTACTTGAATATTCACAGCATACAATCCACACACTGAATGTTACATTATACTATTTGGTGAACTGACTGATGTTGAAAGTCTAGTCAATATATATATTTTGGGAAAACAATTTAAAAACTAATGTATTGATGGTTGAAACTAAGAGTTTGAAATCTAATTCTGAATAGATATGAATTTTCTCGTAAGAAATCCTTAAACAACATACTTCGTGATTTTCTGTAGTCATCTATACAATATATATATATATATATATAATTTCGGGTATTTATTTAAATTTAAATCTTTAGGATTTATACAAAGAAACCATATTTCACATGCAAAATGAATTATCTGATGAAAGTCGGAAGAATGAGAACGAATCTAATAGGTAAGAAAGCTAAAGTGAATAATCCAAAAAGTATGTTTATTTGGTGTTTTATTCCTTAAAGTAAGAACTTGTATAAACGATTATTTCCACCTAATAGACATACTAGCTTCAACTTATGTCATATGAAGCCAAATTTGATCTATTAAATTTTGATAATTATTATTGTCATGGGTGAAAAGTTATAGAAAGTAGTTGAGCGGTTAAATCATTCGTCTATTAAGCTATGTTACCGATTCCAACCTCACTGTAGCTACTGTCATTTTTACAGTCTTGCAGCGCCATTATCTTAAACGTTTAGCAGTTCTAACGATTTCTAAAGTGAACATATTTGATAACAAGGAGTATTTTTGGTCTTATGAATCAAACTGCTTGAGATACCTTTTATGGATAAGTTTAATCCCTGGTAAAGAGTTTATATATCTAACAGAACGTGTGTTAATCCATCAGAGAATTTTCAATTGCCAAGTATTCAGTCAAATATAGCCATTTATTACATTTTTGAAAAAAATTAATTGCATACTTACGAGGCTGCTGCTTATAATTGTTTTGGTATTCCGAAGTTTCAGTGTATATAGTTTGTGGTTAGCAGTAGAATCCAGGTTAAGAGTTTCATTCCATTCGGAACTAGTCGTCTGGACCTATTTTCATCCTAGTGCTGCCATTCGCACTGAGACTAGATGTCAACATTCTAGCTACTAAGTTAACGAGTCCAGATAGCCATTTGTTAAATCGACTTGAAGACATCATGATTTGAGAACACTTTGATTATTCCAAGTTATGAACGACTGGGAGATTTTTTAAATACAAAACTTGATCTGTGCAAACCAGGCGGCTAATGCACAAGAGTTAGCCATACGGAAATAAAGGAAATGGAAATAGAGGGGAAACGACTTACAGAGGAGCTCTAATATTCCCCAAAAAGAAATAAAGATGTGATTCAATAATTAAGTTTATATAGTGACAGCAATGACCATGAGAATATATACCAGAATAGCTTGTTAAGAGAGAAAGTAAGCAATCAGTGAATGGAAAAAGTCAGTGTGATAATATTAATTAAAGTCATCAAGGAATTAGTTATTTGTAGAACCTACATTTTGTTAACAAAAGGTGGAAAACCAAATAACTTGACACTTCGATAGGAAATATTATTATAGGGTTGTAATTTCTCATTGTTGGTATTAAAGGTTGCAGTTGATTAGACTCTGTTACTACACGTTCATCCTTAGCTGACTTCCTCTCTATAGCATTTAGTCACTGTTTTTGTATTTTTAGACTTATATCGTTTGAAGAATTTATTAGTTCACCTGATTCAGTTTTACATAAACAACAGTCAATTGAAGACGCTGAAAAGTTTCCAATACAATCAAATGAAGAGACTGAAGAGAATACAGAACATTCAGAAGATCAGTACTTAACACCACGTCAAAAAATTAAATTAAATAAAGCAACTGAATCAGATAAAACTATTGCAGTCTTAAGGTATTTCAGCATTTATTATATTCTTCTACCAAATTGTTAATATGTTTGTCTATTCTATGATGAATCATTATTAGTACTAAGTAAAAACTAAAACCTTTCGGAATTACGTCTTGAACAGAAATACCAAATTTAAAATACAGTGTAATTTAGTTATTATAGACGCTTGTCGGGCATGTATTTGCCTGTAATGAAATGCAACCACGTGAAGTACAGTGATAAAATTTTTTTTCTAGTCAAGTATCTTGTAAAATAAATAATTTTGATTTAATCAAGAATAAAATTAGCTTATTTAGTTTGTTACCATACGTCAGGCATTTTATTCTTAAAATCAAAGAGCTCAGTTGACCAACTCCGTTTAATAAACATACTCTGCAGTGTTAATTTGAAAGCAATGAAAAAGAAGGAGTACTAAATAACTGTTTAGTTGTAGATTAGAACTCCCTATCCGTTTGTAAGTATGGCTTCATAGGGGATCAAGCACACGATCCCTAGCTTCCTCAGACAGCACAATAACTTTCGAGCATTGAATAATAACTGTGTCTAAAATTTTCAAATCAATCTTATTCGCAATGTTGCACAGTGATTAATGCTATCTCTTAATATAGATCAATTTCTCCAACAGTGATTTCTTGATCAGTCAGTCAGGCAGAACATCTCGATATTGCGCAACAATAACTATCAGTGGAATCCAAGATACATCTTTTGTGCTGTATAAATATTGCCAGAATGACAGATGCGCTTCAGTCATAGTTAGTATTAGTGTTCACTTCAACGCTAAAACAACAGTTATCGCGAAAAATCCCACTCATTAATGATCAACATACTGAGTTCGATATGTGCAATTATATACTATCCATGCAAGATTTACTTTGTATATTCAATGAAATATGGTTTCTTATCCCAGATTCCAAATATTTTTTATCATTAACAGAAAACTTCAATGATTTTTTTCTTCATCACGCATTATAATTTAGAGATTTAGCAGAACAGCTTACACATACTCGAAATAGTTTAAATTCTACCAAGGAAACACAACTGTTTACCTGGCAGGTAACTTGCTTTTTGAAGCCTATATGATGGTTTGGTGAATATTCTCCAAATTTAATTTATAATCGATCTATTGTTCTTTATTCAATTGAAAGTATTTTAATAATAGTACTAGTTCTTTAGTAAAAGGTTTGAGAACAGGGATGTTAACAGGTTGTCCTAAGTGTTGCAGTTTTACCTACTCCATAAACAATAAACCAACTTAAATCGACAGAAGATCGATTAGGGACACAAGGTCCGATGTTTCCGATCCTCCAATCAGAAAATCAAAAGGCTAGATGGATGATTGTAGATATCTTTTATCATTTAGATATGTGACTCATATGATTGCATTAGTGAAATGTAATACCACAACGCACTACAAATAAAACTCAATGGGTGCATAATTAGGACATTTTAATACGAAGAAGAGTAAAAAGTCAGCTGACTATCATTTACGAAAGATAACAGACAGAAACAATGAATCTGTCAAAAGGTAGCTTTCCATCAACTTTGTACTATTAAATATGTACTAACTAATTCACTAAGGAATAGCTACCAAAGTTCCATATTTCTTTTTTTCACACTTCTTTTTAAGGTCTCATACATGAAATATGTTTTTAAATGTATACGAAATCAATTTAGTTAAATTGAAAGTAATCATTCGATAAGAAGACAAGTGCTGTTAATCTTTTATTGTATGATTTTACTATGGGATGTTAACGTACGTGTTGTTTAAATGTACAGCTACAAGATATCTATTAAAACAAGTATATTCTGTATTACTTATGTGTAAGAATAGTGGTTTTAAATGTTGAAAGTATAAAACTGTTTTTTTTCCAAGATTATTAAATACACAGTAAAGTCGATCTGTTAATGTAACTTTCGGATATGATATATGTTGAGTGATTGCTACGAACGAGGTATCGAATACTTACATAGTGATTTTTTAATGTTCATTTTTATCCTAATCTATTAATATTTAATAGTCCAATCAACTTGCTTTTCAGTATGGGTTGTGGAAATTGTTGATTTTTTGACTGAGATCATGAATCGATTTTTTATTGTTAGCCTAAATGTAACAAACTTCTGACACATTGAACTGTGTAGTAATATGAAAGTTTAAGTAAGACATTTCTAGTTTGTATACCCTCATTGCTCAATCAATTATGACCTGCACTCATCCTATAATATGAAAAATACTCACTTTTCTCCAACGGTGTGCACTAAAGATCTTACATGAAATGAAATTCAAGGCTTTCAACAGTTACAACGAGCATGATATCTTCTGATCACCCTACTAGAGGTTAAGCGCTCGCGCGCGAGACTGAAAAGTCCTGTGTTCGAATCTCGCGAGGCGGGACCGTGTATGCGCACTGCTGAGGAGTCCCACAATTGGACGAAACGGCCGTCCAGTGCTTCCAGGTTTTCCATAGTGATCTAGCTTCAATTGACTGATGATCTCAACTATTAAAAAGATATATTTGCTGCCATATATAAATCATTAGTATAGGGGATTTATGCAAATCTTAGATACAATTTAAGTACAAATGGCATGAATAACAAAGTATTACGACCAGCTTCAAGTTAACGTTTTTTGTGCATTATCTCTCCGGATTAATTTATTCACAGTGTAAACTTCTAAATTTTCAGTTAATAAACGTTCAGTAACTTACAGTTTATCCTAAATTGAATTTTAATTAATTAACTTTTCTTACAATTTAGAAAGGATATCCATCATTGAATCATATATGGCCTACAATTCAAATGCCAACAGAGAAACTGCTAAATGAATTAAAAAATCTTTATTCAGAGAAAATAAACAATGAAATAAGCGTGACAGATGAACTAGATGATGATTTGGAAATTGGAGGTGATTTATCTTGGCCAAAGAGACCAGGTTTAAAAGGTGAATAAATTTTAATTCATACTTTAATTTGGACAACACTTATTAATATACTTTTTTCATAGTTTACATCCTCGACTGATCTTAGCTAGAAAACCATTGAAAACTAAAAGATGCTGAACAAATGTCTAATCCGAGTGTCGGACTCCTTAGCAGTGTGCATTCATGACTATTGAACCAAGAACCTTTAAGGTCTCGTGATGAGTGCTTAACCTTCAGACTGTTGAGCTGAAATCCATTTGTGTACATGTCTAACTTCATTCAAGTTGCCAAAATAAGCAACCACTTTCCATTGCTTTCGGTGGATAAAATCGCATACTACATCTAGTTGAACTCCAGGAGCTGCAACCTGAAGCTGGTCTCTAGGTGGGCACATGAATATTATTGATACAGAGGGTTTGCGAGAATTGTCTAGCTTCTACACTTTACGTCACGGACTGATGTTAGTTAAACAACCAGTGAAAATCAAGAAACACTAAATGGCAAAACTAAAGGTTTTCAGTTCAATCTCAGGTCGAGAAATGCTTTCAATAATTAAAAGTCTAGTTTCCACCAACTACTTTTTGCAAAATAAACGTGTTATATCTTGTAGCCGAGTGGATGACTAGTTAATGTGTGACGCGATAGAACCGCCAATCAGGGAGCAGCGAATTATCGACTGGAACAGTGACACGAAACCTGTACGAGCAGTCTAGAGTGCTAACCGGTCCTGCGATCAGCTTAGCCTGACCAGTTAAGTCCAAAACACCGATAACAGCCTCAGTGGTATGAATCATTATATTTCAAACATACTGAGTTTATATACCAACCAAACAGACCATATCGACCCATAAAATAGATAATAACATTTGTACAATATTTAGCCGAATGTGGCTGTGAATAGTAATCAATAAACTGATGATAACTCAAGGATCGTATAATAATAATTCAAAGGTCAAAATAAAGTTAGTGATAAGAGGAAACGAGTATGATTAGGTTAATTACAATAGGAAATATACATATTATATTGACCAATAAATAGTCCTCAAAAGTTACCATTCGTAATTCTCTTCGGGATACAACAAAACGTTAGCCATATGCGTGAATATTATTTTATTTTCTGAACACAATTAACCAAGGGCAATGAATGACGACCGTGTCATATCTCGAGCTAAATGAAATTGGAAAAGTTACACGTTGGACACTGAATTGGTCGTATATAAATAATGTGTTAAATGGGGAATCTGGAGGCTCTAAGTGTGAGTAGATAATGCTATAGACTCCTATCTATGATAAAACTATTGGGTAATACTGCCTAGATTTTAATGATCTTTTAGATAAAGTTAGTCTCTGATGAAAACTGTCTCCCAAATTAATTAATCTCAATAGCCCTCTCATTGCAATAACGACATTTTAGGTGAATAGCTGCCCAGACTTCTGGAATTCCTTCATATGAACACATGAAGCTGAAATTTTTTTTCAAGTTAACCAGAAGAAAATGGTTATTTCCATATAGTTAGTTATCATTCAAACCAACTACTTCAAATGAAAATTATTCAACACAAAGATTATTAACAACAAATATATTTATATTCAAGATAAAAGTGAGAATATTTAATAACAATTCAGTTCTTGCTGACTTCAAATCAAGATAAACTTTGATCTGTTATTATTCTGTCAGCTAATCATTTGAATTGAACCATACACTGCTCTTATCATATAATTCTGATACAAATTAAGTCACTACCAAAAATCATTATTGTTATTGAAAAACAGTGATAAAGTTTATCTCTGAAATCAGAAAATATCACAACCAGATTTTTATTTTATCTTAAGGTGTAACTTTGTGAAATAGTCGTTTGATTTTGTTAACAGAGAACACTCTGTATCAAATAAATTACGTTTTAAAAAAAAACAAGTATCAAAGTTCTTAAATAACTAGGAGTTAAGATATAAGACGTAAGTGATTACTTCTAAGTTCTGGTGTATTTTATCATTGAAATATCTGAGACGGATATATATATACCCACTACTTATCTAGATATTATCATACAAATGTATAAGCTTAACTTACAATTAAATTTAGTAAGTCTCTTTGAAATTGTTTCAATGTACAAAAATGATTATGTTAGTTTTTAATTTTTACTTTTAGTTTAATCAACTGCGACGTCCACTCTAACTCAACATTCAATGGACCATATCCATTAGTAATGATCCCTGGAACAGCTGGTTGTCAAGCTTTTGCTGTGTTAAAAAATGATCCTGATAATAAGACGTTACCTGTATGGTTGAATTTGGAACTTTTTGCATTTATAAAACATTTTACTAAGTATTTTAAGTTAGTTTAACATCTCTTTTTTGTCATACAAAATCTGGAAATTATAAAACAACACTTTTCTAGATTACAGTATGATCCGAAAACTGGTCGCAGTTATGATGCTGAAGGTGTTGACATTGTTTTTCCAGGATGGGGTGAAACGTGGTCAATTGAGAATCTAGATAAAACACCAAATATGTTTTCTAAATATTTTGGTTCATTGGTTTATGTTCTAAGAAAAGATCCGTTTTATGTATCAAATTTTACAATGAGAGGTGCACCATATGATTTTAGAAAAGCCCCAAGTAAGACATATTTTTGTTGAGAAGTTTTACGTACTTGATCTTTTAGATGAAAACTATGGACTTTTCGATAAATTAAAAGCCTTGATTGAGGAAACTTATGAAAATGCAAAACAAAGACCCGTTGTCCTACTGCCACACAGTATGGGATGCTTATATGCTCAGTGGTTTTTGAAAAAATGTGAGATTCCATGGAAAAAGAAGTATATAAAATCCCTGGTGTTTTCTAGCTGTCCATTTGGGGGTTCTGTGAAAACAGTGAAAGTTGAAGCCAGTGGTACGTTTTAAAAATTGATGCTGATGTTGAAGTGTTTAGGAAATTTGTAGGTATCATTGGCAAGGTTTGACTTGATAATTTCGAATAAATTGAGCATTGGGTAGATTGTTATAAATAAAATAATATATTTGTAATATCCCAATGAGTAGAAAAATTAGATTTCATCACGTTTCGTGTACACCACTGAGTCACGAAACGTCATGAAATCTAATTTTTCTATTCATTGGGATATTACAAATATATTAATTTGTTTAAGGAATTGTTCTGGCCGTGAAATAATCTGGATCACTACCAGAGTTATACCTACTCCCTAATTACAAAGATTGCACTCACTCCTATTCACTTTGCATCTCCTAAATGTGCAGTAATATCGATAAAATATATAATAACTAAGTAATTAGTTGTTGTACAATATATATTAAAAGAAACTTTTAGTTCAGCCAATAAATTTGGGGAGTTTATCTTTTGGTGAGTATCGAGCCATTGTTAAGTATGCTGAATAAAGGGTAACCATGTTTTATTGATGAATTTATAAAATGTTGGTGTTCTGGTAAAAATGATTATTATTTAGACAAGTATTGGAAATCTTGTTAAGGTCTTAAATTTATTTATGTATAACCTACTACTCAGTTATATATCATCTATATGGGTAAAAATGAGCTAAAGTTAAAAATTTTAAATACTACTGAAGAGAACGCGTGTTTCTAGACAGTGATGTTAATTTCTAAGAAATGAAACTTTTAAATAGAATAGACTTAGAGTAAATGTTTGGAAAGTGAATAATCAAAAAAATATGCTGGGTTATTAATGCTTTTCCCATAAATCTTCTATCGTACACTAATGGATAAGTTATACATGAAAAAGTCACATGAGTATAACTTGCTTTTCTTTTGTATCATCATTCAGAAATAATAAAATTTGTAACCAAAAGTATACATGAACGTAAAACCTATAAATAATACGTTTGGTAAATGAAGAAGGAACGAATCGAGCGAAAAAATTTCTTTTCAACTAATTTTTCATCATGGCTCTACACTATGTATATATACACTATATATATATATATATATATATATATATGATTTACAATAATGAAATGACACCCTTCGAGTATAAATAAAGCCAGAACAAATATTGATGCAGAATAATATGAATTCATTATACTTCGTGGTTTCTCGTCAGCTGCTTACTCTTCGAGTAGATACGTTACATAATAATTATATAATGACATATCGATTATAAACAAACATTAAATAATTGGAAGAAAGAGGATTAATAATAATCAAAGTAATTATTCGAAAGTTAAGCAGTTGCTACGTTGCATAATATATAAAAAAGGAGAAGAAAGAACTAACAAAATATTTTGATGAATGGTCAGTTATATAGCAGTTATGTAAGAATCAAGAGACGAATGTTGATAATAAATAAAATACAGAATTACAAAAAATGGAAGGAATACGGAAATTGTTCACCAAAGTTCTACTACAAACCCCGCCATACTGATGGTCAAGGTAGCGAGAGTAGTTGTACAAACTTTTTTTGAATACAAAGGTTCGGTTTATGAACATGGATTGGGATGACTTCAGAAATGTGCAAAAGACGAACTCGTAAACCATGAGGCCAATCTGATAGAATATGGTAGATAGTCTTAAAAGCCTTAGTCAGTTCAACTTTAGCATAACTAGGTAAAACGGTTTATCGGTAATGTTTTTAGTCAGACCGCTGAATAGATTTTATTAAGAAGTTAAGTATTAAATTGATGCGTTATAATACTACATTCAGACACACTACAAACTGAACACCTAGTTTTTTATTAATTGCTTAAAAATAATTAAATCTGCCACGTACATCATTAAGCCCTGAATCTATATTTTATTGAATCAGCTGTCATATATGTTTAAAATCTTGAGAAAATTATAATCCTCAATAGGACTTGAATAACCTTCACCCATTAAGTTGTTACCACTAGGTTATTTAATTCAGGACTCCTTTCCCTCAATGACTTCCGGAAATGTTCTCTATTTGTAATAAACGAAAATATCCATGGTTATTCATCCATAATTAGTGTAAACTTAGATAATGTTGACAAGAATCAAAAATACCTAGTGGGTTTGAGTTCGTTTTACTACCGATACTCTTTAGGATATCGTTTACTCAAGACTAAAGTATAGTTGCTCCAGTTATGCACAGCTACAAATCCTCTAATGACAAAATAAATGTAATAATTTAGCTGTGTTTTGATTTTGCATCTCAATTGAATAAATAGATATCAGGTTCGGTGAACCAGTGTATGTGATAGGACTGAAACCCATTTTAGTCCAAAAGATTAATTAGTTGAATAACCATGGTATTAAATGCTTTCATGTTTTACACCAATCAGGATTGTAAAGTCTTTACAGAAGATCTTGGCATTTCAAACTAAAAGGCATAATATAACAGTATTTACTGAGTTCCTCACCTTTCATTCTATTTAGTGGCATGTAAGTAAATAGAAATGTCTACATATTACTGTCATATATCTATCAATAAACTATCAAACCTAATATTTCATATTTGTTGGAAGTTTATCGGCAAATGTTTTGTATGATATGGTTATTTCGTTTAGGCTGATTACCTGTAAATTACTTTGTGGAAAAGCTCATTTTAACGATAATCCGTGATATTATAGTACAAAATACAGCATTATCTCTAATAAGGTAATAAGTTTACAGTGAAAAACTATTTGCATCAAATGTCAATTACACTTCAATTAAAAAAACTGGAGATTAACTTCGAGTTAACAAAAAAGTAGAGATGGTAATGGAGTGTGAGAAAAAAGTGCTGAGACATAATTCGTTGTTGTGATCATCAAATCACTTCGAAATTTTGTGTAATGTTCAAATTACGTAACATTCTCTATGTAAACATCTAAATATTTTATTAAAATGCACTCATATAAATGGTATTATTGAACTGTGGTAGTAGTACTACTAGAGAGATGATTTGGAAAGATGACGCTTTGCAATTTTTGCGTTATTCTTTAATTGTTTTTTTGATTGAAACATTGGTCTTGCATTGCTTTATAGACTATCCTCAACTTCTTTTGTTTTCTCTATTAATACAGGTGATAACTTTGGGGTATTTCTACGTAGTCCATTAAGTTTTCGACACGTCCAGCGTTCTATGCCATCTCTTACTTTCTTATTTCCTGATTCTCGTTTATGGCCATCATCGGAGCCACTTATTATAACACCTACAACCAACTATAGCTCAGCTGATTACGAACGTTTCTTCAAAGATATAAATTATACTATTGGTATGTGATTATCTTTTCTCTTTTCATTTGTTACTATTTTAATTTAGTAGTTATTTTTGTTACTCATATTTTATCAAAACAACACTGGCTACTATATCTACAAACCATAACTTACAGATCACACAAAAACTAGAAGCGAAACAATTATGAATTCACAGTTTACCCATGATCACGAAAAGAGTTTCCCAGTCGACTTCATGCTGTTATATTTATGCATGGTAATTACGTCTAACTCAGACTTTGTCACCTCCGTTACCAGTGTATTTATGAATAGTTTTAAATAGTTCTAACAAACCTACTTTGAAGTATTAAAAAGTCTCTTTTAAAAGTGGATACTACGGAAAATGTTTAAACTTTTAAAAACTTCACACACTACGTCACCTCTAACATTTATTTTTCTAATTTTGTATTTTGGTTTCTATCTCATTCGTTCATAATGAGATTATAGGCTATCAAATGTGGAAAGATACTCACTCTCTTGTTGATGGATTGGAAATGCCTACTGGTATTGATGATATTCATTGTATTCATGGTTCACATTTATCTACTACCGAAAAAATTGCCTATTCTGCACCCAGTTTTTTTTATAGTGGTTTCCCAGATCAAGTACCTTTATTAATTCCTGGTGACGGAGATGGGACAGTCGGCATACGAAGTTTAGAATACTGCAAAAATTGGCCCGGAATTAAACATTACGTATTACCTGGAGCTGAGCATGTTCGTATTCTTAGTGATATAAGACATATTAACATTATTCTCAAAATCCTTAATGCAAATATAACTCATGGGTAAACATAAGATTTTGATGCCTGAAGATAAATTACTGGATTAAATGAACGTCATGTTAAATGAAGCCAATAAACTAAAGAAACATATCGAAACAAGTATTGATAATATAGAGCGGCTGTTTTTGTGTATTTTCAATTGTTTTCTGAAAAAAATATAACAATTTGACATACTTAGGAAAATCAAAGTCTTGGTTTGCTTTACTTATGATTTTCATTGTCAACGGGGTAATACTCAACGGGATTGACATCTTTCCTACTGGAAGGAGTGGTGGAAAATAAAATTTGTAAATTCCTGCCCTTTTAATTTTGTAAAAATGCACTTACATGATTGACTCAGCTCAATTCCTAATTATGTGATTTAACTTAATTATATAGTCACTGTCTAGTCTATATCCAGCCTTTTTATTGTAATAAGATTAGTTGAGTCCCATGGAAAATGGTTAATTCTTATTGGGTGGTTCGTACTAAAGCTGTATGCTCCCAAATTCCCTGGTACGACCGAGGGTGGGGAGGGTCCGCTCTCCCTCTCGAAATGCTCTCACATGGCCACGTGCATACAACAACTTCCAGGGAAGTCCTACTCACCGCCTTCTCGAGACAAGGGTGTTGTTTACGAAATTGAGAGGATGAAAAGCGAATGTCTGGAGCTTTAACCGGGTGGGTGGACACGGCGAGTTCACTTAGGGGAGTTGGAAAACCCTGATTCCAAACCAATGTTGCACATAGGCTCCAGGATCCTGAGGGAACAAATGGCGTATGAACCAATCGTTGGTCGCTGGCTACCGTGGGACTTAATCTCCTGACGTTGCTCCACTGCCTTGTCGATCAGAACTCTAGGTCAAAGACTCCGGGTGTGGCCCCCTAAGAAAACCACCTGCTTCGGTCTGAGCACCCGAGTAGTATCCCAGCCCTCACACAAATCGAGTGATTTATGTGGCGCATATGCATCTGGTGCCCCTTTGTACCAATATTTACGTGTTTAATCAAATAAACTGTAGCTGTATAGAAAATTCAGCCACTTGGAGAAATGAATTTTTCAAATGATCAAACTTTAATTATTGATTAATAGAGACAATAAATTTTTTAAACTAATTTTCAAGCAAAAATAGGATATTAATGGTCTAACTTTTTATTGATAAACAGATTTTAAAGTAAATCAATACTGAACAGCTATCCAAACGCGTTCAACAGTTAATCTTGCGTTTGATGAGGATGAAATTCATTTGATATAGCACGTTAGCGAGATGTAAATGAAAAGATCATTTTTCGGGCTGAACCAGGCCTGAGGAACCTCAATCCAGTCTCCTCGGTTTCCACTGTTTACAACCACCAGACGCGGAAACTTGATGGTCGTGGGCTGTAATTGACGAAGTATCCTGTACACGCTATTTACCATAGTGGTTTGAGGGCCTATTCTGCGTTACGGCCAAAGCTGCTTCCGCGTCTCCTATTCGTTGGCATCATTGCGATTACCATCTACTATTACAAGCACTCCGGGAACCTCAATGATGGTTGGTTCTTGGCCACTGCTCTGAAAAAGTGGCTTACATTAGGTCAGGAATCGTTAGAAATACAATTTTTCACTCATTGTGACATAAAAATATGTTTATCATTAATTTTCTACACAATGCTCATTTCATTTATAACTATTGAGTTCAACCATGGCATTGATACGTATAATCCCGTTACACTTAATAGTTGGGATCTGTCTTTTGACACGTTTTGGTCATTACACAAGCAGCATAGCCTGACTGAAATAATTACTTTTTCCGGTATTGTACAGTATTTTTCACAATGTTCTTTATCAAAGGCTGCTTGATTTTCTTATAAGCTACTTTCCGACACTGGAACATTAAATAAAATCAGGGGGTTTGTCTAGTGTCTTTGCCCTTCATTTTTGGCGTCTTGGGATCTAAGCTTTTGCCATTTCTGTCCACAACATTTATCCACTGCTTCTTACTGTTAACAGATACAGAGATATTATCAGCAACCTAAAATTTCGTTCGTGTGTGAGCTTGGGTTGCGGCTTCCATAGTCGCGTAACTGACTGAGCTTGTGTTAGACTAGTTTAGTTTGCTAGTGTTGACTTCTGAGGTTTTCAACGGGGTCCCATTCTGCTCTCTTGTTGGTTTTGCTGATGTATTTCCTCTTTACTCTGGCCCCATTTACTGGGACCGCGGATACAGACGATCTAACATAAACTCGTAGCATTGTCCAGGTGCTGGTATATTACAGTGACAGTGAATGCAGCCCCACAGAAATCACACTCAAATTTCAAGTCATTGGTTTTAAAAAGCGACGAGCATGTAATATTACTGAAACCGTTAAGCTGTCTCTTCTCAGTATTAATCAACGATACGGACGGCTTAAGACGTTCTTTTCTCCTATTTTCTACGCTAAGTAGTCTTACTAGGAGTAGGGACATGGGTAGAAAAGTGATCCTGATTACCTGATGGGAAATTTAGTTTTGGTGTTTGAGCCGAGTAAACCATACTGTACGCATTACTCAGAGATTCTTTTTCTGTTGTGGTCTTGATCTTTCTTACAATCCTCTTGCTAGAAACAAGGATTTTTGGCTCATCATTAACCTTCGAATTAGGATCCCTACCTCTGCTAATCGTCATGGTATAGTGTGACTGACGGTGGCAGCGCTATTGCTGTGCATGCTACCCAACTGGCCAATAAGTGGAATGTGAGACAATTTAAGGAGAAAGAAGGCGAGACAAACATATGCGAAACGAGAATATAACTTGAATGACAATTTAAATCACAAAGTTATGTTTGGTCGTTCCAGCCACCGACTTCGCGTGGATCCAGTAACTTATCCACAAGTCTTGTGTTTACAAGAAAACGGATATGTGAATCCTTCGGCAGGAGCAACTAGGATGAGAGCAGTTAATAGAGACAACTTAACCTACCGCACATTGGTTTGACCCTAGGATGATTATTGTTTACAGATTTTTTGTTGTGGTTGTCTACCAGAAAGGTGATTGCGTAGTTCGCATCCTCAGAAGTATTCAAGTATTCCAATATGGTAGTGAAAAAGTAAACATTCCCGGTAACTGGTGAGAAATCAAAGAGGTCATATTAGAATCTAAGAGCGCGAGCGTTAGGATCTGCACAACCTTAAGTACAAATTGGATTACGACAGGTAAGTAATGTAATAAAATTATTGATATCTTGGAAGTCAATTCTTTGCAGTGTGACAGAAAACATGGAGTTTAAGCATCTTGGAAGGAACAGTTCGGTATTCTCAAGAAGTACCTTTCCATATTCGGTATGTAAAATCCGTAAAATTAATCATTCATGCTGTTAGTCACCAAAATCACACTTAGCGGCTTATTTCTGAGATTCTGGGTTAAACCACAACATTCTGGTTATTCTGACGGATCATTTTTTGAGATTTTACTCTTTTACCGCATCGAACATTTGACACTATACATGGTTTGGTAGTAGTTCTCCGACAGTTTCATAAGGAGGTCCGATAAGCTTATCTATATATTGCCAGATTTTTCAGTAGGCCATAGGCATCCTGACGGATGAATGTAAAGAAATGAACCCCAATTTCTTCATGTTTGACATCTTCCTCGCTACATTCCAGACTTCAATTTTTCTATGGAACCCTCGAAAGGCTGCGAATTTGAATGTTCATCTAACAATCAAACCACAGGCTCTGTCTCGATACTAATACAAAAACTGAAAGTACTCGAAGTGATGAGCTAGCCAAGAAATCATTTAATGGTGCAGTTTAAGACAGTCAGAACTAATTGAGCACGACTGGACGTATTATATTTGGAATTCTTAAGCACACCATGAAGTGCGAAGATATCATCAGTTTGTAAGAATACCACAATGCCATTAAGACTACACTGTTCTCGCTTTCAGTAAACCCCTGAGAGGATAAATTTCTCCTTTTGTTCTCGTTTCTTGCAAGAAAAGTATAACGGCTCAAAAAGTGTTTGATAGTAATTCAACAGGAACGCTTAACCAAACGGCCATCTCGAGAGACTGAAAGTAACACAAAATCACAATAGGGTTAAGTCCAGTTTTCCTTCCTAAAGTTGTGACTAGTGACAAATTAAACAGAACATGACCCTAAATCAGTTGGAAAAATTACAGGTGTAAACTCAAGTGAACCATGTTGTCAGATAATTTTTGAAAGTTTTGTGCATAAAAATCCCTCCACATAAACGCTGTTGTGATTTATTCCTGTTGATTTCTTCAGGTGTATATTTTGCTGATCCTTTGATTCCATTTGAAATGGAACTATTTGTATTTTATTACTGTTTTTGTTTCCTTTACGTCTCTACTAAATCTGCATGTTTTTCCTGAAGCACATCTATGTTTTTTAGTCTATATATAGTTATGGAGGCTATCACATCGATTTAATCCCCTTTTGGATTGTATTGCTTTCATTGACTGAACTTGTGCATTTGGACTGTGATTTATAGCACTGTTCCAGAGTTATAAACAATCCGTGTTATGACGAAATAAAGTATTATTCTTTGATAAATCTGTGCGTGATCAATCCAGAAGCTATGGAATAAAATTTGTTTGTTTAATGTAATTTAGATTCGACAAATAATCTAACGTTTATCGGTTCAATGACTGAGGGGTAATATTTTTTAGGCATTAATGTATAATTAGCTTTATAATGGAATTTAGAACCATTTAGAACCCAGTTACCTTGTTTTGGTTTCAGCAAGAGATAATACCACAACTAATTGCACTCGCGTCACATTACGTTACCTCGAGATTTCCTATCGGAGCTCCACGAGCATGTCCGGTAATAATGAAGCTTATTGGTGCATTGTTGATCATTATTATCAGCTTTATTCAGCATTATATTTCCGGTACAATGTAAAATTCTCAGCACAAAATATTTCAACAAGTTTTCTTCGCTTATTTCTTAAGAAATTCTGACGAAAAATATCGGGTGGTCGCCAGTTAGATGTTAGCAGATCAGGAATCGCCTTCCGAGTAATGTACACTCTTTTCGACGTATATTGTCAGCAACCACGACGTCTGATTGGGCTTTCTTGTAAGTTGTACAGCGAAAAGCTTTTCATGAACGCATCTGAGTGGTTAATGCGATTGATAGACATAGGGATGTGTTAAAACAAAAACAGATAACTTGTTGAAATATCTAGAAGACATAAACAGGTAGCTCGGATATTCAAGCAGACCATCAATGTCTGACGTTAGCAACTAAGTGTTGAATCTCAAATTCCTCTCTGTCTATAGTAAATAAGTTATATGTTACGTAAATTTAATGACAATCCCGCGATATGCTCAGAAAAATAAATTCATAGATAAGTCCTATGACCTTACGTTGGCCTGATTAACAAGTGCTTTCAGCGACCTTTCGATGGTCCTGTTTGTTCGCCTGACGAGTTAGTTGCCTTCTGGATGATACTGTTTCGCAACACCCGACGAGATTCCTTGAAAAGCCTTCTTACAAAGTTGATACATTTATCCTAGTAAAACCGGACTGGGGGACTCCATCGAACGACCGAAATCCCAGAGACCACCTTAGCTACAGTTTGTGCGTCCATAATTTCTAGAGGAATTCCCTGTTGGCTTTTCGCAGGGATCCAATCATGTTAAACTTGGCTGTCTCGTCCAGTTAGTCTGGTTTCATATTCACCAGGAGTGTAAACAGAATGTATCTTGGTTTCTTAATCATTTGAAGTGTCTTATAAGCCCTAAATCGAATCATCATATCTTCCCTGTGTTTTCACAACTAATATCTATGTTTCACAGCCTCCATAATCTTATTTTGGCCTCCGTCGTCCAAATCTTCATGAAGTTTGTCCAAGACATCAGTGAATATAGACTGTGCAACTACTAGTTGTCTTGAATAATATGGTTCATAACGGAAATATAATACTCTATATATTGTTACTAGGAATTTCCACCTAGAACATAGAGATCTGTCTTTCTAACTCACACATGGAAATTCTTCTGAAGATGATCCGGAACTCTGGTTTTTCAAACCATTATTCATTATTGAAGTTTCTAGATATGTCTGAATATTAGTCCGTTTGACAGATTCCATAATTGTCAGGTCTATAATATTCGTTCTCGATGGGCCATTCGAAAGATAATTTTCATTGAGATTAACTGATCTGCGTGATTAAGCGTCAGCTTTCTGTTGCTGTCTACCCGGCCGATGAATGCACTGGTAGTCACATTCTTGTACTCAATATTGGCATTGAGCAGTTCGGCCCCCAAAATCTCCAAACGTCTGTTACCACTCTATAGCTTAATAATCAGTCACTAGTAAAATTCAGGTATTGCCGACGATGTGGTTTCCATAAAGAAAAAAATTCACCTAAATGATGTTCCTCAGGTAGTTGAATTCGTGGTTCAACCGATTGTTTGATTTCAAGTATCAATATTATTTTACATAATTTTCATTCATCGGTACCGGAATTGTTTTTATCTGCATCAAGGTCGGATTTAATGTCTGGATTTGTCACTTTCATTTCAAATATACTGATATTCTAAGACTTTCTATAGGCACACCAAAATTGCAGTGTGCAGCTCAATCATTTGGCTGGCATTGCCGTCGGAGTACGTTCCATGGCGAGATCTGTATAAATTCTCCCCTCAGTTAGCTTCTAAACTTCAGTAACTGCCCAAACAAATGCGTTCATCCAACTAATCAGTTAATCAAACAATTTAAATAAAAAGTCGTTTTTATGTTACCGTCTTTCTAATGTTATATGTTCGTGGTTCTTAATAAGCGTGAGACCATGTGCGAAAGAATAATCAGTTAGTTCAAACACTACAGTGTTTCAGTCATGGTCCACTGTTATATTTCTGAAGGAAACAGACTGCTGGCTTCATTAAATCTGGGCTGTGACATATTGCGACGGCTAACACATTCTCAACTCATGTAATCTTGTATGAAGCCAGTAGCTATCAGAAAAAAAATGCAACTGGTGACACTTTCACGGTCATGTGGTTCAATTCAAAGACGTTTGTGGTACTTGTGGTTTGAATGACCCTCTTCACTTTTGTTTTTTGCCGAGGAGATTAATTTACATAAAGTGAAATAATGTTAAATAGCCTTACTCATTAACATTTGAGCAGAATTTTAACAAAGATGCTTCGCTGGATAAAGTTTAGATTTACTGGTCAGAAATCATTATATACATCAGAGAAGGAATCACTTAATATGTTTCTAGTATGATATAACAAAAGTAAACGCACCCGTTAAACAATATTGCACGACATGTTTATTTGATATATTATACGGTGAGCTTCTTGAAAGCTGGTGAATAACTCATTGTCTTTGGCAAGATTAGATGTGTAATCTGACTTTTTCGAAATCTTCCTTATAGGATGTTTCATTAATCCAAGTCAGAAAACTTAACACAGCTGTAAATATTCGCCTAGCGAGTTTTCTAAGACAAACGAAAATGACATCCAAATGGATAGTTGATTTGAGGCAGTCGATGTTACATCAAAGTCATTATTCTGCACAGCACAGGTATTCTTTAGAAGTAATCCCATAAGTAGTAGAAATTTATCTAATGAAAATGCGGCCGCTAGTAACTTGACTACCCGTCTGCAGTGCAATGGCTGTGACTCACTTATTTCTATCACTGGGATTTAAAATATGTAAACGGTGTTTATCCGATTACTCAATGACGATCTGGTAGAAGCTAACAACCAAGATCCTCGCCTCACTTTTGATAAATTTCCCATTATTTTCCCCAACGAATCCTACCCGAATTTTTGTTCGGCTTGCTGTCTCGTTTCCTCATCAATTCTCTTTCTTTTGCTCTCTATCAGTAACGAATCCCATAGACTGTATGTTCCACTAAATTTTCACCACCATGTATCTTAATTTATATCAAGTACCCTTTTGCATATTGTTATCTACGTTCATATAACTAAACTCAGATTATTCGTCTAACTTGAAACACGAGGGCGAGAATGGAAACTTGACCAACAAGTACGATGGCTCAGATTAAGTTCAGCCTTTAGCATCTGTAGGACGGTGATGATGGGCTACGCATGATCCATTAGAAGGCGACAAAGAATTTTTGACAGTGGTGAACATATAATTAGAAAGGTGAAAAACTTCTGAACGAATATAGAAATGAAGGTATTTATCTAAAATATAATAGTCTGGAACTTTTTCTTTAGAGCGATCATTCGTATTCCGAAAGCTTACAAATCTAGAGAACTCTAGGGTCGTTACTGTCGAAATATGTCACAATTATTTTCTATAATGTATAGTCGCTTTTTTCTAGTAAATCGACATGATGATTCTAATCTCGGGTACTTTCGAAAGCTTCACAGAAACAGTGAAGAAAATATAAGACGATAAGTATTCACAACTAGTAAAAATGAGCTGAAGAAATACATCGATAAAACTCATGAAAAAAGAGCATTGAGCAAAGTTGCCTGCACAATTCTGTGTTTGACAGCTGTTTTCTGTTCGAAAACTTTGAATTTAATGTGTACTTTTTGAGTATCAAAACGTAGGTTTAAAATAGAAACTTTATCTCACTTTCTAAATTTAACTTCATCTATTTTTCGTCATTTTAACTGAGGTGTTTGATAAGTTTGCAAAAACATTTATGAGTGGGATCTATCTGCATGTTACGATACCTCTTTTGTGTCGTATAACTAAGAAATTTTACTGATATAGAAAGATGGTTGGAATAAAAGGCATTAAAAAACTGCCCCAGGTTTTCGTAACCATATTTTTAAAATTGTGACGTTAACTTAACTGAGAAAATTCGAAATTGGACGTTAATTGAACTAGAATATCAATACCTTCAACCATATCATTCCTCTCTAATGAACTGATAAATGAACACTAATATTTCGCTTAAAGTTATGAACGTCAAGGATGGTCGTTTTAAGTTACTCATCACATAGAGGAGCATTAGAGATGACAGGTAAAAATACGTGGAAGATGACAGCGAAAAAAGCCGCGAAGAAAGGAAAATGAGATAACTATATGACACAACGAGGAAACTGGGAGGGAAACATAGAAAAACAGAGAAACTGGTCAAGGATAAGGAAGGCAAACCAATCACTGAGACTCGAAAACAGAGGAACGAATGGGTAGAACAATTTGAAGAACTCCTGAATAGACCAGTCCCAGTGAATTCACCATACATCAAAGCGGCACAAACAGACATTCCCACGGATAACAGTCCACTAACGATCAGGACGGACATCAGGCAAATGAATAGTGGGAAAGCAGCAGAACCTGAAAGTATACCAGTCGAAGCACTGAAGTCAGACATAGAAACAACTGCAAACATGCTCCACGTTCTATTCAGGAAGATTTTGGAGGAAGAATAAGTGCCATCGACAAACTGGATAGAAGGACACCTCATCAAGATGTTGAAGAAAGGAGATCTGAGTGAATGTGAGAACTAAAGTGGCACCACACTACTAACAGTTCCATATACACTTACAAATGCAGGTCAAGACAAACAGTGTAGCAGCAGCCTCCGCATCAATAGTCTTCATCATGCACAAGGAAAAGGCAAGATCCTCAAATACAAAACAGAAAACACCAACCCTATCACACTTGAAGGAGAAACTGTGGAAGAGGTGGAACGTTTTATGTACCTGATCAGCAGCACGATCGATGAACAAGGAGGATCGGATGCAGACGTGAATGGGAAGATCGGCAAAGCAAGGGCCGCATTCCTACAATCGAAGAACATATATAACCCAAAGCAACTGTCTGCAAGCCAACATCAAAGTCATAACATCAAGACATTTCTACTGAACGGAGCTGAAACTTGGAGAACTACCATAACCATCATCAATAAAGTGAAAATATTCCTAAACAATTGTCTACACAAGATACTGAACGTTCGTTGGTCGGGAACCATCAGCAACAGCTAACTGTGGGAGAGCTCAAACCAGGAACGTCGAAGATCACACTGTGTCGAGAACTGGAAGCAGACATAAAGAGGATGAATGACAACTGGAAAGAACTGCAAAGGATTGCCCAGAACAGGCTTGAGTGAGGCAAGCTGGTGGGCAGCCTATGCTTCTCCACCTGGGTAACAAGCGTAAGCAAGCGAGTAAGAAACTAATCACATGAAACCAAAGAACTTGGCACCTAGTCGTCTATTGTCAAATAGGCATTTAAATGCATTTCGCATGGCAACAAATAATGTGTGCAGTCAGATTCGATATTTCCTCAGATTGTATTATGAAGATGGACAGCCTTGTCACCAAGTTGGTTTAGGACAGGTTTGTGAGTTATTTGAGATTAGATATGGTGAGTAGTCACATCATTACAGCAAAACTGTTGAAGACATGAACGTTTATTTGAACGGAATAATTAGAGGAATCCGTGATCTCAATAGTCCTAACTCCGGCAATGTATCTTTTGTCAAACATTTCTCTTGTTCGTTGGTTTCTTTTCTCACTTCGAGATATTACTATTTCACTCATGTTACTCATACGTTGGTGCTCTGTTGTTCGAGAACTCACACTTCCTATATACAAAAGTGTCGATTACATTGAAAACATGACAGTTTTTTACTCCATTATCTGATTTCATCGTGTATGGCCTTTCACAAAAGGAGTGTTTGTCAAGATTTGAGACAGATTGTACCGATGGACTGGTTACCTTTCTTCTATCAACTTAAGCAAATCCTAATAACACATCTTTGTCACTTCACTCTTCATCAAAGAGCTGAACCTCATTTATTTTTTTTATCGGGGTGAAATCTGAAGACAGTTAAAGACTATTATGGATGCTTATATCCTATGTAGGGTAGCCTGTAATATGACTACCGTTTCCATACACAACCTTAAAAAATTCTCGTGACCATTGAAAATTTGTCAGATTACTTCTTCACTATATGCTTTGCCTGAAAGTGAAGTGGCGGTGATGGCAGTAGCTCTCAACATATAATCGCTTTAATGACAATACTTTATTTCGTCAACCAGAGCCTACATTTCGAAGACAAATTGTTCTTCGTATCAGGTCTAGAATAAGCCGAGATAATCCTCAGAGCCACCAGACAAAATCCTGGACACAATATACTAGGTGAAGTGGTGGTAAAACGATAGATTTCACTGATTGTCAGGATCACATTAGAATTAAGATAACTAGTTGCCGAACAAACTCCGCCTGTAGCTCTTCTAGAGTTACTGCCGGTCCCAAACCCGGGTAAAGGAGGAGGGTTGGGCATGGGGTTAGCGACCCCATCCCGTAGAAAAGCTAACTCGCTAAAAAAACGCTAACCAGAAAAAATAATTCAAACCATTTAAACTCTGCCCTGGGAGTAGAAGGAATAATTATGACGTCTCATGATGAAAGCCGAAATTTTTCGGAAGTCACGAGACCGATGCACCTTCTAACAACCAGAGCGACAATTTTTATAGGTACATGGAACGTCCGGACAATGTGGGAGGCAGGAAAGACCAGCCAAATAGCAATGGAAATGAGGAGATACAACTTGGCAGTACTCGGAATCAGCGAAACCCATTGGACACAAACTGGACAACAAAGGCTAAGTACAGGAGAGATGCTGCTGTACCCTGGTCACGAAGGCGAAGATGCTCCACAAACTCAGGGAGTTGCTCTAATGCTGTCCAAAGAAGCACGAAATGCACTTGTGGGATGGGAATCTCATGGACCCAGGATAATCAAAGCATCATTCAGAACAAAGAAGCAAGGGATCACAATGAATGTTATCCAATGTTATGCACCCACCAATGATAGCAACGACGATGATAAAGATCAGTTCTATGAAAGGCTGCAATCAATTATAGAGAAGTACTCACGAAAGGACCTCACCATCCTGATGGGAGATCTAAATGCTAAAGTTGGAGTGGACAACACAGGATATGAAGATGTAATTGGACGACATGGATTAGGAGAGAGAAATGAAAATGGGGAGAGACTTGCAAACCTATGTGCATTCAACAAGTTGGTTAAAGGCGGCACAATATTCCCACACAAACGCATACACAAAGCTACATGGATCTCACCGGACCAAACCACAGAAACCAGATAGATCACATCTGTATCAACAAAAAATTCCGAAGGACAATGGAAGATGTGAGAACCCGGAGAGGAGCTGACATAGCTTCAGATCACCACCTGGTTGTGGCCAAGATGAGACTGAAGCTAAAGAAAGACTGGACAACTGGACAAACAGCACTACAAAGGTTCAAAACAGCCTTCCTTCGAGATACTGACAAGCTCCATGAATTCAAGATAACTCTCAACAACAGGTTCCAAGCTCTACAGGATCTACTGAATGAACAAGAAACTACTTTGGAGGACAACTGGAAAGGGATAAAAGAATCACTAACTTCAACGTTTCAGGAGGTTCTTGGTCCTAAGAAGCATCATCATAAAGAATGGATTTCTATGGGAACCTTGGACAAAATTCAAGAAAGGAAGAACAAGAAACTAGCAATTAACAACAGCCGAACACGAGCAGAGAAAGTCAAAGCACAAACAGACTACTCAGAAGCAAACAGGGAAGTGAAGAAAAGCATTAAGGCCGACAAGCAGAAATACATGGGAGGACTAGCAACGGCGGCGGAAAAAGCTGCAAGAGAAGGGAATATGAAACAACTATATGATACAACGAAGAAATTGGCAGGAAGATATAGCAAACCAGAGAGACCAGTCAAGGACAAAGAAGGAAAGACAATCACTGAGATTCAAGAACAGAGGAAAAGGTGGGCAGAATACTTCGAGGAACTGCTGAATAGACCAGCCCCATTGAATCCACCGAACATCGAAGCAGCACACACTGACCTTCCTATAGATGTCACTCCACCAACGATCGAAGAAGTCAAGATGGCCATCAGACAAATCAAAAGTGGGAAGGCGGAAGGACCTGACAATATACCAGCAGAAGCACTGACGTCAGACATTGAAATAACTGCAAACATGCTTCACCTTCTATTCAAGAAGATTTGGGAAGAGGAACAAGTGCCACTGACGGACTGGAAAGAAGGATATCTCATCAAGATACCGAAGAAAGGAGATCTGAGCAAATGTGAAAACTACAGAGGCATCAGTTTGTTATCAGTACCAGGAAAAGTTTTCAACAGAGTGCTGCTGAATCGGATGAAAGACGCAGTAGATGCCGAACATAGGGATCAACAGGCTGGATTCCGTAAGGATAGGTCATGCGCAGGCCAGATTGCGACACTACGGATCATCGTAGAACAATCAGTTGAGTGGAACTCATCACTATACGTCAACTTCATCGACTATGAGAATGTGTTTGACAGCGTGGACAGGAGAACATTATGGAAACTTCTTCGATACTATGGAGTTCCTGAAAAGATTGTCAACATTATCCAAAACTCATACGATGGACTACAGTGCAAAGTCGTGCATAGAGGACAGCTGACAGATGCATTTCCAGTAAGGACCGGAGTCAGACAAGGCTGTCTACTCTCCCCTTCCTCTTCCTTCTAGTGATTGACTGGATTATGAAGAATTCGACATCTGACGGGAAATACGGAATACAATGGACAGCTCAGAATCAATTAGATGATTTGGACTTCGCAGATGACCTAGCCTTCCTCTCTCATACACACGAACAAATGCAGATGAAGGCAGCAAATGTAGCAGCAGTCTCCACATCGATAGGCCTCCACATTCACAAAGGAAAAAGCAAGATTCTCAAATGCAACACGGAGAACACCAACCCAATCACACTTGATGGCGAAACTCTGGAAGAGGTGGAAACATTCAAGTACCTGGGGAGCATCGTTAATAAACAAGGAGGATCGGATGCAGATGTAAAGGCGAGGATTGGCAAAGCAAGGGCAGCATTTTTACAAGTGAAGAACATATGGAACTCAAAACAACTCTCAACCAACTTCAAAGTGAGAATCTTCAATACGAACATCAAGACAGTCCTACTGTACGGAGCTGAAACGTGGAAAACTACTATATCCATCGTCAAGAAGGTACTTACTCACTTACTTACTTACGCCTGTTACTCCCAACGGAGCATAGGCCACCGACCAGCTTTCTCCAACCCACTCTGTCCTGGGCCTTCTTTTCTAGTTCCATCCAGTTCTTGTTCATTCTTCTTATGTCTGTCTCCATTTCTCGGCGTAATGTGTTCTTTGGTCTTCCTCTTCTCCTTTGACCTTCAGGATTCCATGTGAGGGCTTGTCTTGTGACACAATTTGGTGATTTCCTCAATGTGTGCCCAATCCACTTCCAGCGCTTCTTCCTGATTTCTTCCTCCGCTGGAATCTGGTTTGTTGTCTCCCACAGTAACTTGTTGCTGATAGTGTCTGGCCATCGGATCCGAAGTATCTTGCGTGGACAACTGTTAATAAACACTTGTATCTTCTGGATGATGGCTTTCGTAGTTCTCCACGTCTCCGCCCCATACAGTAGAACTGTCTTGACAATTGTATTGAAAATTCTAACCCTGGTGTTGGTTGATAATTGTTTTGAGCTCCAGATGTTTTTCAGTTGTAAGTATGCTGCTCTTGCTTTGCCGATCCGCGCCCTCACATCTGCATCTGGTCCACCGTGTTCATCAATGATGCTGCCCAGATATGTAAAGGTTTCCACATCTTCCAAAGTTTCTCCGTCAAGTGTAATTTGATTGGTGCATATTGTATTGTATCGGAGAGTCTTGCTTTTCCCTTTGTTTATATTAAGGCCTACTGCTGCTGAGGCTGTTGCTACACTGGTCGTTTTCTCCTGCATTTGTTGTTGCGTTTGTGATAGAAGAGCCAGATCATCTGCGAAGTCTAAATCGTCAAGCTGCATCCTACTTTTCCACTGTATCCCGTGCTTTTCTCCAGATGTTGACGTCTTCATGATTCAGTCGATCACCAGGAGAAAGAGAAATGGTGAGAGTAAGCAACCTTGCCTGACATCTATCTTTACCTCGAATGAGTCGGCGAGTTGTTCTCCATGGACGATTTGGCAGTTTAGTCCATCATAGGAGTTCCGTATGATATTGACTATCTTCTCAGGCACGCCGTAGTGTCGAAGAAGCCTCCATAGTGTCGTCCTGTCCACGCCATCAAATGCTTTCTCGTAGTCAATGAAGTTGATGTAGATTGATGAGTTCCATTCGATTGATTGTTCCACAATGATACGTAGAGTTGCGATTTGATCTGTGCACGATCTATCCTTACGAAATCCAGCCTGTTGATCTCGAAGTTGGGTGTCTACGGAATCCTTCATCTTGTTTAACAATACTCTGTTGAAGATTTTTCCTGGTATTGAGAGAAGAGTGATGCCCCTGTAGTTGTCGCACTTGCTGAGATCGCCTTTCTTTGGTATCTTGATCAGAAGTCCTTTTTTCCAGTCTGTTGGTACTTGTTCTTCGTCCCAAATCTTACTGAAGAGGATGTGGAGTATCTTTGCAGTTGCTGCTACATTTGCTTTCAGTGCCTCTGCCGGGATGTTGTCTGGTCCCGCTGCTTTGCCACTCTTGACTTGTCTAATGGCCATGCTGATCTCTTCAATTGTTGGTGGACCAACATCGATTGGGAGGTGTGTGGGTGCTGCTTCGATGTTGTGTGGGTTCAGTGGACCTGGTCAACTCAAGAGTTCTTTGAAGTGTTCTACCCACCTGTTTCGTTGTTCTTTAATGTTGGTGATTACTTTGCCTTCCTTGCTTTTCACTGGTCTTTCTGGCTTACGGTAATTTCCAGCAAGTTTCTTTGTTGTATCACATAGTTGTCTCATGTTTCCCTCTCTTGCAGCCTTTTCCGCTGTCATCGCTAAATCTTCCACATATTTACGTTTGTCGGTTCTGATGCTCCTCTCCACTTGCTTGTTTGCCACTGTGTATTCGGCTTGTGCCTTGGCTTTTTCCGCTCTGGTTCGGCTGATATTGATCGCTGCCTTCTTGTTCCTCCTTTCTTCAATTTTATCCAGTGCACCAACAGTGATCCATTCCTTGTGATGGTGCTTCTTTTGGCCCAGAACCTCTTGACATGTTGAAACGATTGCTTCCTTGGTACCTTTCCAGTTGCTCTCCATGGTAGTCCCCTCTCCATTGAGTAGATCATGAAAGGCCTCGAACCTGTTGCTGAGGCCTATCTTGAATTCGTTGAGTTTGTCAGCATCTTGAAGAAAGGCCGTATTAAACTTTTATGACGTTGTCCGCGCCGTTGTCCAGTGCTTCTTAAGTTTTAGTTTCATCTTGGCAACCAGCAAATGATGATCGGATGCTATATCAGCTCCTCTTCTGGATCTCACATCCTCCATCGTCCTCCTGAACTATTTGTTGATGCAGATATGGTCGATTTGATTCTGTGTAGTGTGACCCGGTAAAATCCAAGTGGCTTTGTGTATGTTTTTGTGTGGGAATATGGTGCCACCTATGACCAGTTTATTGAAGGCACATAGGTTTGCAAATCTCTCACCATTTTTGTTCCTTCCTCCCAGTCCATGTCGTCCCATGACGTCTTCGTAACCGGTGTTGTCCATTCTAACCTTAGCATTGAGATCTCCCATCAGAATTGTCAGGTCCTTGGTTGGGCACTTCTCGAAGATCGACTGCAGCCTATCGTAGAATTGGTCTTTAGCGTCTTCATCGTAGTCGTTGGTAGGCGCATAGCATTGGATGACGTTCATTGTAATGCCCTCTCTCTTTGTTTTGAAGGAGGCTTTGATGATCCTTGGTCCATGAGATCCCCATCCTATAAGTGCATTTTGTGCTTTTCTGGATAGCATCAATGCAACCCCTTGTGTATGTGGGGCATTTTCTTCTTCATGACCGGAGTATAACAGAAGTTCTACTGAAGATAGTCGTTGTTGTCCAACCTGCTTCCAATGTGTTTCGCTGATTCCAAGCACCTCCAGGTTGTATTTCCTCATTTGTGCAGCAATTTGGTAGACTCTCCCGGTCTCTCACATTGCTCGGACATTCCATGTACCTATAAAAATTGTCGCTCTGGTTGTTAGAAGGTGCATCGGTCTCGTGACTTCCGAAAAATTTCGGCTTTCATCATGAGACGTCATAATTATTCCTTCTACTCCCAGGGCAGAGTTTAAATGGTTTGAATTATTTTTTCTGGTTAGCGTTTTTTTAGCGAGTTAGCTTTTCTACGGGATGGGGTCGCTAACCCCATGCCCAACCCTCCTCCTTTACCCGGGTTTGGGACCGGCAGTAACTCTAGAAGAACTACAGGCGGAGTTCAAGAAGGTACAAGTATTTATAAATAGTTGTCTACGCAAAATACTCAACATCCATTGGCCGGATACTATCAGCAACAGCGTTTTATGGGAGAGGACAAACCAGCTTCCAGCTGAGGAGGAAATTAGGAAAAGACGTTGGAAGTGGAACGGACCTACATTAAGAAAATCACCAATGTGCATCACGACTCAATCCCTAACTTGGAATGGTGAAGGGAAGCGGAAAAGAGGAAGGCCAAAGAAAACACTACGCCGAGAAATAGAAGCAGATATGAAAAGGATGAATAGCGAATGGAAAGAACTGGAAGGGAAGGCTCAGGACAGAGTTGGATGGAGAATGCTGGTGAGCGGCCTATGCTCCTCAACGAGGGGTAACAGGCGTAAGTAAGTAGGTTGCCGAACAACGTAAACACATATTCATGGAATTCTCGCTAAAAGTCACGTCATACAAAAGGCTAGAGAATTGATTCACTAGCTTCATGGAATTGTTAGGAAACGTGCAGACTGCTTGGAAACAATAGGCTGAGCAACACATTTTGACCAATATAAACGATTATCCATTCATTCCTTATTCACTTCTACAGAGAGATTATGAATAACTAGTGATGTGTTTTAAAAAATCTAAAAAAAATTATAAGATTATCAATTGTGATCTGCTGATTCGCCTAGTCTTGTTAATTCATGGTTGAAACGAAAAACCAAATCAGTTAAGTTTACCGGGTCATGCAATTAGTCGCTTGTCGGCATGGTGATTGGTTGAGCAGAAATATGGTTCAGGTGTTACAAATAAGAACTGTATATATATCAAGAACTCTTACTGTTTTGCCAGTTTGAATAAATCATGAGCTGGCATACATTCTTCACACATTTAAACATCGTAATCTTAGTCTTTTTTCTGTTTGAGATGCATACATTTGAGGCAGCACCCGTTGGTCAAAATTATATTATTATTGTTGATGCTGGTAAGTGGAAAACAAACTTTTAGATTCTTTCAGGCAGCAGTGGTTCGAGAATGTTCGTGTACACATGGCAAATAAAAGCAGAATCCCTGAGTGGTTTAGAAGATGTGGAAATTTTGAAAGATGTATTAGGAAACCCTGTAGTAAAAAAGAAAAGCCCTGGTCTTTCAAGCTTTGCCGACAAGTTATCTGACATTCGTGATTATATATCTGCATTGTTGGATTATGCTGAGTCACATATCCCTAGGAGTAGCCAACCTAATACCCCGTTATTCATTATGGCCACAGCAGGAATGAGGCTTCTTACACAAACGTATGAGTCGAATTAATTAATTATTATGCCTTGAACTGACAGGAATCAAGATGCGATTTGGAGGAATGTTCGAAGTCATGTAAAATCCACGTATAAATTCCAGTTTGAAGAAACTTATGCATACACAATATCTGGTGTAGAAGAAGGTTTGTTTGGGTGGATCGCTGTAAATTACTTGCTTGGGAGGTTTCGTTTACTCCCTGGGGATGAAGGTAAGGACTCCCTTCTGATCTTAGATTTGACGAGTTACAATTTTTTTTATTAAATAATGCTTAGAATGATACTTAAGTTGTTTTTACTTTGGGATGAACCTTGGTGAAAATAACGCTGTTCAATTATTATACTTTATAAGATTGTTTGCTAGCTTGAGCCTACTTCTAACCAGTGAATATTTTGTTAGTTTATAGTGTATAAAGCTATACAAATTTAACCCTACTTTCATTAAGAATTATTACCTTTTATCTGATATTTGTCATACTCAGGAAGTGAAAGAATAATTTTAACTACTCTGAAAATTATAAATCCTGGTTTTGTCCACAGGGCCTGTTAAACAACCTACTAATGGCATGCTTGATATGGGTGGAGCAAGTATGCAAATCGCTTATGAAGTACAATCGACAGATAATCTACCAAACAGCTTAGTATCAGAATTTTCTGTAACAAGAAATTGGTTTTCTACAAATCAACGATACAAACTCTACGTTAAAAGTTACTTGGGATATGGAATGAATTCATTTCGAAAAAGGTGTGTTTACTGGTGGTCTCTAGTATGTTTTCTTTATTTGATCTTTCAGCTATGATGTGTCAAGTGTTATGAAATATATTTTCAATTAGTCGACGTCATCTCTAGTCTTTTACTCTTATTATGTTACTTCGCGTATTTTAGACAGTTTGTTTTACAATCCAAATTTATGTGATACTATACTTGTCATAAATGTGTCAAAACTGAACATGCATGGTTTGTTATTCATTAATAGATATATCACGAAATGTTGCTGTGGATGCTCTTTTATCAAATGATGTACTAATAACAACTCTGAATATTTTAGGGTTCTCAGAATGAGGTAATGAATTGGAAAAATTGAGAACATAAATACCATTAGTTTAAATCTCATTGTTATATAGGCACTTAACTTCATGTAAGAATGTTTTAAATTTAATTGTTTGTTAATTAAAGTTTCTCTTCAAAGTATTTCAGTTATATGATTATCTGATACATTTTGCTACGTCAACTGTTATCTTAAGACAAAATAGCTGTTTTACTTTCTTAATTTGTTTCATAGGTATGAAGAATACCTCTTCCAGATGTATGGGACAAATAGCAGTAGCAAACAAAAAGCATCCAGAATTGAGGTAAGTTGCTTAATAGTAACAATTGCCTACCGATGCATTTATTTTAGTGCACACTGTATTCCTAAACATGACCTTGAATGTGCTATATAACTACTTTACTCCTGTACATTGGTTTCTACTTATTAAATTCACATTTATCTTCTTTTTCACTCGCCACAATATGTGTAAAAACAAATTGTGTTCAATTTCTTCACTCTTTAGTTTAAAGGTTTAACAACTAATATCGAGTTTCAAATTATTGTGATTTGTCGATTTATAAGATTCGTTGTATGAAAATAATGATACAGAGCCAAAACACTACTGTTCACATCTTTTTAGTCGTGTTAGAGGCAATAACTAAAGAATTTATGTATGTCTATTTGCATCAAATATACTGACGTTCTGGAGTGAAATCAAAACAAATCACCTGAATTGTTGGAATGTAACAGTACTTCATAAGTTTTCACGAACGTATTCTAAATGTCCAAAAACCCAGAAATGCATTTAATGTCTCTATTTTAGTGGTTATTAACGTCTTGTGGAGAGTTCATAAACATTTTATATTCCTGTTGTTGAGTAACTATGTTATTAGTATCGTTGTTCACAATGAATATAGCAGCCAATCACGGGATAGTTTTCCTTTCTTAGGTTGTTTTTAACAGCGTTACAGTTGGTGCTGTATGTAAATTGGCCAGAACATCTTCTTTTGATAAACAATTCCGAGTGAAGATACTGTGCGAATGTTGTTTCCAAATGGGACTTTGTCAGATAATCTATCCTAAATTAAAGAGAAGATAAATTCATTATCTCTCCCTAAGTATTGAATACTTTTATTTCATCATTTGTTTTTTGTTTATCGGTACTTTCTGCTCTCACCATAACACCTTCTCATCGTCGACTTACCTATTTTTACTGTCGTTAAATGAGAAACTTAGACCAGCGCATTATTGTGTGTTTTAGGGTTTATTTAGACATACATGATGGTGTTATGATTTCTCAAATGTTTTTTTTCGTTTTCACTGTACCAATTATTAATTTCATAGACAATTTATGATTGATTTCTACTACTAGTAAGAAGCGCGATGAGCAAAACTTAGTTGACAAAAAATCCGTGAAATCGTTTTGTAGTTTAAATTTAGTTCTCTGTGGTAGCAGAATTAGTTGAAAGAGAATCGAAACTTCTAATGTTTGATAGGGATAACGAAAGAAATACATCGTCGTAACAAGGTTTAACTCCTGAAATTTCCCAGTGTTGGGAAGGACTCGAGGATTTAATGTGAAAACAACAGGTTCATTCTCTTTTCGTGCATTCCAGCGCAACTTATAACGTCCTTATAAGATGAAAAGCCCTCGGCAGTTATTTTCAAACCCTTCTGTTTACCATGTGCAATAAAAAATACTTATCGATTATCTCAGACACTGCATTGATTGAGCTTAAACAGCAGTCACAAACACAAAGTGTATCAAGATTGGTGATTCTGTATAATCCTCTGCATTAAGTAAACATAACAGTTTTTTTCCTCCTAGAATAGATAAATAACGTAGAAAAGTGAGCACCGATAAACTGGTTAATTATTATTTTAAATACATGACTGATATCTATAAGAGCTTGTTCACTTACAGCTAAGATAATACCCAAATATTTGAAATATCTAAGACTGCTGTTTTAGTTCCAGTTAGAAATGTACGCATAATTCAGTAGAGATATTTAATTTATAAACAGTAATAATAGTTTAATTTATAGATCTTTTTCTTGTTTATCTCTCTAATTTTCGGTATATTCCCCATAACACTAATTTATTTGGAAATTTAGGTAAGGTCGTTACTATAACACGTGTGGTGATTTAAGTTCGTAAGACTGAACTCATTCGTCTCTATGTTCACTTTATAACCTACCAATAAATAGTTAAAACATTAGCCGTGTCCTTATCTCATTATCAAACAGAAATATGTTTCCTGCTTATTCATGAATTGGCAAGATCATGTTAAGTATCTAGGTTGGGACGGTGCGTCATTGACTCTTACAATAATACTCTGTTCGTTAGAAGAAACTATAAACGTACGATTGTGTGTGGGGGAATTTCGATGTAGATTAAATCTTCATCACTCGGCTATCCCAGAGAATATGTAGACTAATCTGAGATAAAATACCTCTTAACGGAAAATGGTATGTGTCTTCCATCAATTTCTTCCTACTGGTTTTTCATTTACTGTAAGTAAGTAGGATATACGTTTTATAGCAATTCCTCGCTTAAAAATGAATTAATCGTTCTCTTATGGATTGGTTTGATTTTCGGGTGGGGTTTATCACCGTTTGACTTTGGTTGGGTTACTATAGAAAGCCAGGGAATTCTCGACATCTGTTTTAGACTATTATGTGACACCTCAGCAGTGCTCACCCATGGGTACCCCGAAAGTTGGACCCATGACCTTCAGGCCTCGAGGTTGATGACTGACCCTCAAACCACTATATTTATATCAGGTGGTACACATTTCTAACTCTAGTCAGTTCGTCGTCTAACATGATAGTCATCGAATGCTATTAGTGACGGCTTTTACCATAGACATATCCAGCCTCCATCTATCAACATGTTTCATTCGAACTTCAGGGATCCATCCTTACGTAGTTCACTAGTGAGCATGGCTATAGTACGGTTGAATGTGTTTTGTGCAGATCAGTTTATCATGCAAAAATTATTCGTCACTAATCGCCGTGTTATTATTCACACGAAAAACCATTAGGAAACAGGAATAATTAAATATCTCTTTTGTAGTTGAAAGCGTGAGTCAATTGAAGCTAGACCACCATGGAAAACCTGGAAGCACTGGACGGCTGTTTCGTCCCATCATGGGACCCCTCAGTAGTGCGCATCCACGATCCCGCACTCGAGAGATTCGAACTTAGGACCTACCAGTCTCGCGCCGGAGCACTTAACCTATAGTTCAGTGCTTCCAGGTTTTCCATGGTGGTCTAGCTCCGCCTGTAGCTCCTCTGGGAGCTACTATCGGTTCCAAGCCCGGGTAAAGGAGGAGGGTTGGGCATGGGGTTAGCGACCCCATCCCGTAGAAAACCAACTCGCTAAAAAAACGCTAACCAGGAAAAACGCTAGCTTCAATTGACTCACGCTTTCAACTATGAAAATAATTAATTTCCACAAAACCCCTTCTGATAATAATATCTTTTTTGTCCTAATTTGAGACTTGTCAATAGTGCTCATCCATGACTTAACGCGTTATTGATAAGTGTGAGGAAGACTTTATTGTGGTGGAAACCATTGTGGAAGTTTACCTCATGAGTAATTTAATTCTAGTTGTCATAAATGACAAGTTTAGATTCAGAGACTTTGTTGAAAAAAATAGACATTTTTGGTGGCTTGCAGTGGAATACAAATAGCACGTAATTCACTTAAGTTAGAGTTTGCCGTTTGGATATACTTTTACCAGCCTTGTTGCTTTAACTGATACCTTAACTGACCACCTATTGGTTTAAGCTACCTATCATTATCACATAAACCGTCTACTTATGATGACCACCTTTTGTTCAAAAAGCTATTAATCGTTATTTGGATAGTCGAATGATTTTGAATGAGTGCCTCGATTAGTTATGAAAAATATTTGTGAATTGTGTACTTGGTGGCACTAAATCGTTTTTATGATTATTATCATTGTTGTGACTATTATTCATGTTTAGTACTGAAATTGTCCGCTATTTGAATTTGCTAAAATTCATCTCTAAACATTTCAGGTCATTGATAACTAAGTTACAAAATTTACTGTTATAATAAATTTTATTTCTCTTAACCTGAATAATTTTCATATGATTAAACACTAAGTGCTTATTGTACATCCATATATCAAAGTGGCCGAATAAGTTATAATAATATTTTGTTCACTGATATTGAAATACTGCGATCTCTATTTGAAGATATCATATTTCTTTTACTTGACACATGTTAACTGAAGATATTTAAGCTGATTTTCGTCATGGACGTGGGTCAATTAAATTATCACTGAAAAACCAGGGAACATTGAGAAGCTGTTTTATCCTAATCTAGAACTTAGTAATACACACCTAGAATCTTCAGGTCTTACAATAAGCAAGATAAATTCATACCATTGAGCCAAGTTAACACAAAATGATGAAAAAAATCGGCAACTCATCACTGACTAGTAATTAATGTTTTATTATATTGTTCTTTTTTAATGCGTAACTTCTATTGATCAGGTTTGCAGGGTAGTAATCACTGAAGTGTGACTTATGTGGATAAGTATTCAATAAATTTTAATCATTCGTCAAGAGTTCACTAGGTAATTTACAAAGTAGTAACCAATGTCATGTGGTCTGGGGCTCAGTGATTACCCAAATTTTGACAAATTTTTTTACAGTAATATAGCTACTTGTCGAAATGGTTACACAACACACTCCACTTCGTCTGAATTCTAAAGACGGAAGTAAACAGAATCACTACTAGTTTCTACACGTGTTCTGAAGAATAGGTTTCACTATGAGTTTCCTTCTTGTTATTATTTATGCAGTAATTTTTGTGTATTTATAATTTAATTTATAAACTTCTTCTTTGTTAGCCTAATTGCCTGCTTGTAAGAAAAAATCATCTGTAAATAAGAACCTTTATGAGTAAAGCTAACCGAAAATACATTTACAACTAAATGGTAAATAGAGGTGCATGTATCCGAGTATATTGAATCATATTTTCAACCAGTAACTTATTTCTGTTTTCTGAGAACGCTAAGCCAGATCTTGACCACTAGTGTGCTCCCATCAGCCTCTCTCATTTGTTACTTGGTCGATTTTAGGTTTGCTTAGCTTTGGCTTCTTGGATTTAGCTTCAGTATTTATTCCTACTGAAACTTGCATTATATACACTAAGAAAAAAGAATGATTTAGACATTTTTCACTTTTGTAACTTGTAATTACCAAATAGTCCTGAAATAATAAAAAAATAGAATTTTCCAATCATCATGTACTTATTCTAAAGAGATGGTATATAAATTCTGAATTAATTACAAGTATAAATTATAATATTTAACTAAAGTAATGAGAAATCAATTATTGGCAATAGTTATCATTTTCTATCTTAGTGTCCCTTTAATAAATATGGATTAGTGAATCCATTAGTTTGATAACGCATACAGTGACATAAATAATACTTACTCTAAATATCAATAAATAAACTTGATTTTCCTGATCGTTATATATATATATATATATATATATATATCATCTGTCTAAATATATGTGTTACGACTAATCTAAAAGTGTACAGACATTGAACACATTTAATTTGGATGAAGAATAAAATTATTCATTAATGAAAAAGCTTGTCTTTATCTACACTTAATCACATGACTCGATGATGATTTTGATGATGACAGTTATGTAAAATGTTGATTTCGTTCATACTACTGATAATGGTAATATTAAGAAAATGATTTTCACTGCATTAGGCCCATAATAATTTGATTAGAAATGTGAAATAGATTAAAAATTCTAACAAACAACATTTCACATTCTAATCTCACAAATGAATGTAAGCTTTATTTGTATATTGTAATTTTTGTAGTGAAAAAGGGTGTCAATAATTATTTATACTGAAAAAAGTATTGTTTTTTTTAAATTTTGTATGCATTTAATGTGCGTCAAATGACTGCCTCCTAATGTTTTCCAGTTTAAAAACATTTACCTAGAAGAGTTAATTGTAATGTTTGAAGAACTATGTCTGTAATTTAGTAGAATAAACCTCTATATACTTAGAGCTACAATGTAGGATGTTTTCATAGATTTAACCTGAATAGACTTATCACTCAAAATTTAGCTCAGTATAACTTCATATCACTGGACAGAAACCGATATGATATTGTTAACGTAGATCATTACTGTGAAATAGATTAAATATCTAGTCATCTATTTTAAGATTTGTGCAAATCTTACAGGCGCGGTGGTTTAAAAAATGAAAGCTTCAAATCAGACTAATAAGAACTCACTGGAAGCTAGAAATCATTTGATATCTATTAATTTCTAATAAGCATGAATAAGAGAGAGGTCGAATTTCTGTTTTTAGACAAATAACAGGTTAATTATCAAATGTCAACTTTGTGTCACAATTGAAATGGATGACTTTAATCTTTAGACTGAAACGAACAGTTCAACCAAAGGTAGCAAATTAATTCCAATTCTTACTATTGACTACCTGATTCCGTATAGTCTATTGGAAATTACTACTTTATTAGGTTGTGTAAATTTACAAATTGGTTGATTTTGCATCTGTGTTTAAGTTTAGTCTGGAATAAATAGACACTTTAATAAAGAACTTATCATTTTATCTTACTGACAACTATTATTTTTTTTAATGTTATCAACTGTAGCATAATCATTATGCCTTAAATGCGGCAAATTTATTTCAAGTCCATTTAAATTAAGGATATCATATTGTTGTAGAAAAACTGTGTTCTCTATGTAGTGTAACAGTTTATTCATACTTCGCTCACCCTATTCAATATAGTTTAAAAGTAATCACTTCCCTTATTCATTTAGCATTTAGTTTTAATTTAACTTCATGTAATTAGTGTGAATAGGTTAGCCAATGCGGAAAAACACTTTATTGTTAGTAAATAAGTTGTTTCAATGACATTAACACTCCCTATTCTACAGCCAATCGTTTGTTCATTAAATATCTAAATTCCCTTGATTATCACCTTTCCAGATGTTTAATACAAACTGATTATTTTAATAGTTGAGATCATGAGTCAATTGAAGCTAGACCACCATGGAAAACTTGGAAACACTGGACGACCGTTTCGTCCAGTGCTAAGTGATAACCAATATGGTGTGCCGGCTTTAAATATTGATTGAATTTCGGTAATAAATGGATCTAAAATCCTTTTTGTCCCATGGATTCACAGTTCATTTTCTTCATGGTTCATCGTTATCGAATTAGCTATTACGACATAAGACATTAAAAGTTGCTGTTACTGTAGTTTGTAATTGTCGCTATTACTGTCAAAATAATTAGGCCATTTAGTATTGCAGAAAAATTTGATTTAGAGGAAGTTTTGATTTTAATTTAACCTCAGAAGTTTTAATTCACTTTATATAAAACGTCATCATTACAAAGGTGTCTGTTGTCATATTCATCTTAAATCTTATCAAGTAATAGGTGGTGAGGTGAACGAATTAATCAATGCAGTATTGATGGATAGGTCGCCTTGAATGACAATTTACCGACAAAAAATATCACCTTGTTTCTCAGAAGACAGAACCTGAGCTATGACTAGAGAGTAATTAGTTAGCAAACATTTTAAGCCAACCTAAAATTATAAAAATGGTTTACTGTTTTGGATTGTTTGGTCTAATAAGTATGAGGTAAACTATCCACTAGGGTTATTCTAAACTTGTAGAAGGGTAGTGGACACTACTCATAACGTTGCTTGTAGGCAGTACGTTGTGGAATGTGACCTTGAAGCTTTCGGACGAAATGAAGAGTTTCACTAGAACGAACGTACTGATTTGACAGAACACATGGAGACCATATGAAAAGACTCTTCAGATTCCAGCAAACACCTAGAAATGCAAATGGACAATTGAAGACTATGTATATGTATTATGTAAATACTTTGTAACTTCTCACGATGAACATTTATTCCTTTAGCCTATTGCCTTCTTTACAAAAGCAGGTATCAAAATTGCAGTAGAGAAACTCTTACTACATTGAGGTAACACTTCGATATTTGATTAGTCAGTCTTCAAACGGTCGCTTAAAATGAGTAAATGAAGGAATAGTTTTGTGACTAATCCTATTATCTCTCAAAATCCAACAAATTGAAAGTTTGAAGGTAGTTAGAACTATGGACTGGTCGCCGCTAGATAACCGTTGAAATAAGTTGGCGCTGGTCAACAATTTTGTCCTCGTTTCAAACTGCTTAGTAATATCCGCCTGCGACCCTGCCGGGAATCGGAATCAAGACCGTTAGGCCGTATGATAACACCTCGCTATAAGACGATTGATTCGCCAACTAATAGTTCACATATTCAATTTCAGTTACTTTGGGATATTCTAAGACTATCATCCATTTCCATTGATGATATCTGCCTCCACTCAACATGAATTAACCCCATCGGTTTTGGTATCCCAATGGGGCTCTTTTTGAGACACGTTACTAGTGAGTACATGGTTATCATTAACATAGATTTTGGTAATTGTTCTTGTCAGACACTGACCATCCAGAAAATGAGTATGTATGGATGGTCGAATGCCAGAAATATTTGTTCAACTACAAACTAATATTGTTAATAACTTTATCAATTATAACACCTGGTTCACAATTGAAATACATATACTTTCGTAGTGTTGCAAAATTTACTCACAGTTAATCTATTTACCAGTAAAATTAAACATATTATTTGTAACCTATTCAAATAAACGTGTTTTATTCAAGAAGACACGAAATTTATTTATGTAATACACCATGAATGATAAGCATACATGTAGTATCTTTAGTTGGAAAAATAATACTAAGAAAATCACGTAAAAATACAGGGTTAACTAAGTTAACTAAGGGCTGCCAGAAAAATTTTCAATGTTGTAATCGATTCTAAACTCGTTAGTGTTATGATATAGATTTCGAGTTAAGCTAGAATTTTTTTAATTTTGAGGTTTTAACGTTTTGTTTTGAACAGAATAAAAAACAATGATATGCAGTAAGGTAATTCAGTGGTTAAAAACAGAAACGTAAATGATTAAATCGTAAAACTTAGCCAAAATTAACCTCTTATGTATGCTTTTCTTAATAATTTGAAACACAAGAAGTAAGGAACGACTTCACTCTGTTTCGAGGCTTTTAATCATGTGTAAGCAGGAAATAATCGTTTGGGCTGTTTGCATCCAAGAAAAAGCTTCAAAACAGATTAAATCCATTGTTTCCCATGATTTGTGCTGTGTTTGTTCCTTTCTCCAACTCCCAAGAGGCATCAAATGCAACACATTGATATCCATAAACGTGACAAAAATAGGCTGTACTGAGTCTTAATTCACAGACGTATTCACTTTTTTCTTCTTCCTATATTGTGTTTTACTCTTTACACATTTTTCTTAGTAATTTCTCTTGGTTTTAATTTCTTAAATGCATGTCTGTATGTTACTGTGTTGTTTATCATATTGTATTCCCATCAGTTAATTGTGTCCAATTATTTTGACATATACTAATTATTCAACCTGCTAGTTGGTAAATTTAGTTTATAAACATTTTAAAAAACCTACATATTGAAACTTGAATGAATAAAAGTAATGATTAGTTTGAATAGCTATTTTCTAGTTCGACTTGTGAAAGTGATGTACAATATGTGTATACATATAACAAACGTAGATGATCAGTAGTTAAAGCATAAAAAGCAATCCAGTTGGGAATTAGGTTTCATTTGTTTATTTATTTTACCTATTCATTTGTTCTTGTCCAGCTGTTATAAATTTGATGAATATAATCAAATTAATCTGTGTTCTACAAGTGAAAAGCGTTAAAAATCATTCCAAGCTTTTGAATATGTACAATCAGCTATATAGAAATTATTAATACATACTAAAGATGACAACAGATGTAAAAGGATTTTTTTTACAGATTTTCAGAATTTAATATTTAAAAAAGATGTCATGCTTTTATTCTCCGTATTTTTTGTCAACAACAATTCTTCAATATTCTAGACTGAAAACTGAAAATCTATTTTCGAAATTCAATTTGCATAGATCTCAAGGAATTCAAAAATTACCTACCTATTAGTTTTAGCTTTTTGTCATAATAGATACCAACAAGTTAGAATTCGATAATGCTCTTAACAAATTAACGTTTGATAGAGATTTACTGATTTTTGAGGTGATTTCTTCTGTCTCCTTCTAGTAAGATGAATCAAGGTACACTGTATATTGCAGGCCCCTCTGAATAGATATTCGGCTATGATTACTGATGATATCAGTTCAAAATGTGCTAATTGTTAGTTACATTGATGACTACTGAAGTTGTTTAAATAAATTATACAGAATACTTTTGTTTGTGCATTCCTGACGCCATTATAACAATCATATTGGTCACATATAATGAGCTAAATTTTATCGTTTCCTAATAAAGATCATAAATTGATTTCATGAGTACATCTTTCGTGGGAATATACCAATAGCCTACTGTGGACAACTTCCATCCCATAGAATATATCAATAAACTGAATCTACATTATTGAGTCATTTAAAATATCAAGTGGTTAAAAGTAAATACACCTATGGAGTTATTAGGAACAGTGTAATATTCTAATTATTGAACTTTTCAAATGTTTTTTTTCCATTCATAGCTGGTTTTATCTCATTATGTCAATTCATATGTTTCAGTCACTAGTAAATTAAAGATAACGTTGTTCATACATATTATTTATATGTTGTGTATCATAAGTATTTTATTATACAAAATCAGTCAGAACTCTTGTGTCATGGATGTTGCAATACATGAACGACAAGGTTTAAGGTTAACCACATTGTACAAGCTTATTTATAATCATCATTGTGAACGTATTTGTATTAAATGGCTCGTGCTATTGAATTTACTTAATTACATATATTTTATTCAGATTAAGCAACCTGTACTGTGAAATATGGCCGGTAAGAGTAGAGGATATTCGTAGGTTTCTAGTATTTGATCATAGGTGTCTTCGAAGCATTGCTCGTATATCCTGGGACCACCCAATAAGCAATGCAGTTATTAGGAAATGGGTATTTCGTAAGGATGGCAAATCGATTGGTGAAGTAGTGAAACTTCATCAGTTGAGATGGCTGGGACATGTGCTACGTATGCCCAACCATCAACTGCCCCGACGAGCGATGTTTTATAGTGTAGTAGTAGGTTGGAAGAAAGCTAAGAGGAGGTCGGACCAAAACGTGGCACAAATCCATGGAGTCACTGACAATTGGACTGAGCCATGTTGGTAGGTGTAGACTACCTGGTTGGGATCCGCGAGATGATAACAACCGATGGTTAGAGACCTTGAATGACATGGCTGAAAATCGTTTGCAATGGCGCAGGTGCACCACTCTTTGTGTTCTCCCAAATTCTAATCTTCTGAATTCTTCATGTCTCTTTCCAAATTTATTTCACTGAATTATACTCCTTGAATAACATCTTCAAACCCTAATCTTTCGGATTACTCTTACTACCTTTACAACGATGAGATTTGAGTCGAAAATTGTATCTCTGTGCTATTGTGGTATGACAACTCGAACTGATGTACGTACCTACGGAGTTCTGTGTTGTTGCTGACTGAACTGTCAATATTTCATGTTATAAATTCTTTCCAAAGCTCTAAGTAGAAAAAGAAGTCAATGTAATTTAGTTAGTTATGTGTGGGCGAAAAGTAAACTACTACTTATTAAAACAATATAGAAAATATAAACTTTTTGAAAAATTCAAAGTTCAATAGCAACTGTTTGTCATTCTCTCTTATTTCTGCTAACCGAAATGATGATAATCTTTCTTTATACAACACACTGTCTAAGCTTTACAAATGATAAATTATTGACCATATAATGAACAGTGTCCTATTATTAATGCAAGATTTGTGTAGATTGTTAAATTTAAAGATAGTCTGTATAACAATCTGACTTCAACTAGACAATTTTTAGAAGTCACAAGCCCTGAACATCTATTTTATCCTAGTTTGTGTTACATCGGTTGTGTGCAGCTATGATCTCACATAGATTCCTTAAACGTCTAATGCGTCATTTTCGGACCTCTGAGTTGATATCCAATGATCCATACTCTCAACTTCTATTAATCTGCTTTATTAGGCAATCTGTAGTCCCTCGGTTATATTTCTGACGATATTGTGAGTATAAAATTCTGAAGCCTCATACTAGGATTGAATTTCTGTCTAGTGCTTCTTGGTTTTCTACGGTTATATGGCTGAAGCCAGTTATTAATGTAAATTGCTTTCTGATATTTCATTTTTATATTATCATCCCCTTGTTTAATCGAACATTTTACTATGTATCTAGTTAGTAAATGCCAGGGTATTTTTATGCCTAAGCTACTGGTCTTAAGGTCAAATAACAGCGATGCAGCAATAAAAAAATTTCTGAATTTTTTCAGACTATCCTATGCATAATAATTAATTACAACTATACAATAAATGAACAGATAGAAAATTCTCGTGTAAACGTTTTATTAAACAGGTTAAAACCTTGACCCTTAGCTGCCGTATACCAATTTTGGAAGCCACCCTTCCATCCATTCCGAACTCCTGCACAAAACATATGGCTTAAATTCCATTCCAAACTAAGAGGGTTCATTTTCCGTTTTTACAGTTAAATTGTTTCTATAGAACTTAGTCACTCGATTGGTCAAATCATTCACGTTAAAGAATTTACTTTTTATCTGTCTGCTTTCCCAGTATCCGTTTGTTTAACATTAGGGAATAAGAATATCTAAAGTATTTGCCAAATGGTTTCTCACTTGATATATAATCATATTGTGGTATGTGCTACCGATGTCGACAGATATATGTAGTGTGTCACTAATCGACAGTGAAATGCCTGGAAGCAGGAGGTTAAGAAGATCAAAAAAAGAGAATGATTAGTGTGGAAATGAAAGAACAATAAAGTCTGAGACGATTGATCGACATTTTGCAAATTAAGTATATACTGTATGGTTCTCAGATTTTACTAAGAGATTCTGTAATTTTGTATTCAAATATATTCGATTGTCCCCACTTGTGTTTTCGTTCACTACAATATCACATACCTTCAGTATAACTTCTGAAGACTCTGTATAAGATTCTAATCTTGAGAAGGTTTTCTTTCTCTGAGCTTGATAGTTTGATCAGATGAAGAGTCTACCTGAAGTTTGTGCTGATAATGTTACTCAGAAGAATAATAAAGCGTCTCAACAGAACCATTCGCCCCAGGAAATGAAACTCTGTTAAAAAGATTCTGATCCACTAATGAGTGATAGATCTGTTTTATCGATGATAATGAATGATAACTTCTCTGATTTGCATCAGTACCGGGTATTCTGAATGATTTGTTTAGTCCTAAAAACTATTTTACATTATATTTCTCGCTAAATTTAATAGAATTGAACTTAATGAATAATTTATCGACTTTCTTTTTACTTTCAAAAGGATCCTTGCTTACTCGAAGGTTTCAATGTGACAAGTGAACTTACTCCTCGTCCGGTTATTGGTGAGAAGCTTGATTCAGCGAGTGACAAAATTTCTGTTCAGTATACAGTAAGTTTTATGAAAGAATATCATTCACGCATTCATTCATTATATTTTAAAGCAAGTTTATATCACCTTTTAAAAAGTAGAAAATTGCTTAAATCATCCGCAATAATTACTACATAGACTGCATAGTCACATAACAAAAGATTACGTTCAGCATACAGATCGAGATAAATTCAAAGTATATTCATATCATGTTATTTCAACGTCAGTTTCTGTTGCCTAGTAACTTTGGAAATGATTTAAAGTATGATTAACCACAAGTGATTATCAGAATAACTTAAGAATTTCAAGGGTATCAGCATGTTTTTCTTACTACTGTATTGTCTACGTACAAACACAAGGTATGATGTCATTGCCTGAAACAAAACAAAATGCACATTCTTCCTCATCTAAGTAGTCATCATAAAGACATGGTAAAACTAAGTAACTCTGTTTAGGTGTCCTGAAGTTATACATTTGATGAAATATATTAGAAATTAGTCATATAGTTTCACTTAAATATCTATGGTTGATGTTATTTTGTTTTTTATTATGCTACTGAATTTTGTTTTCACAAAACGACTCCATGTATTTTAATTATACCAAAAAGAGAACAAAATAACTGATTTTGTACACAAAACTATGGTTTAAATTTATGAATGGCTAAAACCTCTGGATTGCAAAACATTTTTAGGCGTGTAACTCTTGGAATATTAGACTAGACCCTATAAATATTATCACATAATGAATCTGCTGCTGAATAACTTGAATCCAATATATTTTTCAGAATAAAAAATTTAGTTGATCTGTCCAGTTTTTTTGTTAAATCATGCTTAGCAACGTTCTTTAGTGTGATGGAAAAAGGTGGCCTCTGTGTAAAACGTGCTTACCTAACTAAGGCATACACCTTAAAATGGTCAGTAGCAGATACGCTTATATGGCATGGAAAATAAACAAGACTTTTTTCCCTGTTATTGAAACCCGACCATGAAAATTCTTTGGATGCTCGTTTCACGTAAATGTTCTAAGTATGTACATATGTAGCTTATTACCATTTATGTTAAATATGGCATTTTTTGATTCACATTTTGTTTTCCTAAGTGGTCACTAAAGAAAGGCCCGGAAATTTCCTTGATAGACAGCACAATTCCTTTGTTCTACTATTGATATCATTCATAGAAAATATCGGAATTTACACGTCGTGAATTCAAAATAGAATCTAGATTTTATTTAGTATTTTACTTCTTTCTACATTGGAAATATTTTTTACGAAATTCACAATCATCTGTATTTATTTAAGACATTTAGTAGTTTGATGTTACACACTGAATGAGTCCATATTCCTGCATGCAATAATTAGTAAAAGATAATAATGATATTAAGTTATCGCGCACTTAAAATTTGTTAGTCATGATGAGTTGGAATCTAGTGATCCATATTTCCAACTTCAATCAATTTGGCTCAATAACTGTCCAATATCACTAGTAAATGACAGCTGTACTCGTAACGTAAGTGAACTCCACCAGTCATAACTCTGGTAAATTTCGGTAAGTTTTCTGGAATCAAATCATCATTGAAGATATGGTTATATCTTTGTTGAGAGGTTAAGCATCATTATTATTCCAGGAATTTTTATCCCAGCTAACTTTTGTTTTTAATATTTATAAATTTATTTAATTTCTAGGGTACGGGTAATATGAGTCAATGTATGCAGAATGTAGAACCTTTACTTAATTTGAATCAAAGTTGTTCCCCACTGCCATGTGCAATTAATAATGTTGCTCAATTAGATCCAGACTTCGATTCAATGAAATTCTATGGTCTCAGTGAATTTTATTATACTTTAGAAACATTAAAATTGATTCCACCTGTTCAGTATAATTATTCTTTAGTATTAAGGAAAATCGAGGTTAGTTTTTAAAAGTTTTTTCAAAGTTTTAGTTTAGTAGTATTATTTATAATTTAGTCAAATTTCTCGAATAATACCCACACTATAATTATTTGTGATTTTTTTATAACGTTTATACAACTGAATGATGTATATGTGTGAATACAGCATTTCATTGGTTTACTGTGGTATTTACCAAGGTTTGTTTGTTAGAATCGAAGTGTACAGATATTAGGTGGAAAGTAATTGAACGATACTCATATTCCTACATATTCCATACCTTCGAGTCAGTTTAATGACTCATTTATTCATCTTTTTTCACCAATGGTAAGTATGTATACATTTTGAAGGTTGTTCAGCTTTGTAGTTATTTTTAGATTGTATGCTGACTTCCGTTCAAAAACTATCAGATAGCAATAGTTAGCTTTTTTGTCCTAGTATAGATCACGTCGATTGAAATTAGAAAAGTAAACCGTTAAATGCCGATCCAGTGATTGGAAGGTTGAGTTCTCTCCCCAAGGCATGTAGGACGGTGGTTCCATCCGTAGTGGGACCGTGGATTCGCGCTGATACGGAGTCACTTGACGGAACGGAGCAATCTTTCTATGCATACTGGTTTAATGTTAAATCTCCTAAAATAATTCCTTTGGTGTGGAATTAACTAAATTTTCTGAAATCCACTTTTAGAAATCTCGACAGCCGTTTTTTTATAGTTAATTATTTAGGAAAGGTTAATCACTTATTAAGTACTCTCTATTTTTTTAATATCACACAGTATATTCTTTATGGTTTGAGGTATATCAACAGAGATAAAATTAGTAACTGAGAGGTGTTCACTTTATTCAATTTCGTTACACAACGAAAGTTCAAAGTCAATCGAATTTCAATGACACTAAAATCAATTAAAAATGAGTTAAGAATAAACTTTTTTTGAACAGTAGTAAAGTGTTGAGTATTTATAGAGAGAAACGCAAATTAAAGGGATCTGTGCTATAACAAACCGTTTTTAAGTCATTAAAGTTAAGTTCCTGACTCACAACTTTCTACTATCTCACTAAAATCCGTCTGAATATTGCACGCGTACTAACGGTTAGTAAATGCACTAACCAATACAATATCTTGATGTGGATACTCAACTGTCTACCAAACTAATCACATATATTTTAATTCACTATTGTGTTTTACATCTTAGATTCTCGTGTTCCTTTCCCTGGAACATTTTTTTACAACAAATGTACTAAGAATATCCTAAATTTCATTTTCTAAACTCTCTAGTTTAAATCCCTAAATGTCACATAATTCTTTTATGCACCTAAAATCCAGCGTAGATCTTTCTTTTTTCACGTCATCTGCTTGGTTTGGTATTTAAATATATAACAATTACTGGCTAAAATCAGTTCCATAATGAATTTTATGGAAATGGATTACTTTCTATTATTTCTCATGTAACTCATATCAAACTGTATATAGTTGAGATCATGGGCTAATTGAAGCTAGAGCACAATGGAAAACCTGGAAGCACTGGACGGCCGTTTTGTCCTATTTCGGGACTCCTCAGCAGTGCACATCCACGACCCCGCCTCGCGAGATTCGAACACAGGACCTATCAGTCCCGCGCACGAGCTCTTAACCGATAGACCATATCAAACTGGTTGAAGCAGTACAATTACAATTCGATTTGTTGTAAACTTAATATTTGACTAAACTATTGAAAATACCTACAAATTTTCCAAACAAATAAAAACGTAATATGTTACTAGATTGTCTATTTTCATCGTAATAAATAATGTAGCGATACATGATTCGAGTACATTCTAGTTCATATGTGAACAACTTCTCAAAAGATTATTGTTTACAACATGTGATCAGTGAAAAAATGTCACATTCTACCTACCAAACTGACTAATTATTAATTCAATGATATTTAATAAACGGTTATATATATATATATATATATATATATATACATCAGATTAGCTGTAGACAGAGATATATATTAACTGATTTAGTATTTTCATTCAGTCTAAATACTTTTATCCATAAAGCTCTCCTTATTTCTACACTTATATAAATAAAACAACTGATTGACCATTCTGATAAGAACAGACATTGATTATTTTAATGTACACAGTAACAATAATAATATCATTATTATAAAAGTCTTAATTATCATCTTGTTTATCCGGATATTATCAACGTCCAATAGATTACCATTTGGTTAAATAAATAACTCATGTAAATAGCATAATAATAATTTCAACAATAAGTTCGATTACATTATTAACTATATTTAGAATGTATATAGAAAATAAATGTGATGTTCTTTTATCGGAGGTCTTTAATATTCATTGTTGAATAGTTTTGAACTACAGTAAAACAACTATCCAGTGTTCCTTCAATTAACTGAAGATTGATATAAATATTATCTTTCAATCTATACAGTTCTCTTTGTAAAACACATAAGTATAAAGTGTAGTTTCATTAGAGTTTGTTCTCTTGTTACTTTAGAATTCATTTGAATCCATAATTAAATGCATCTCACTTTTCTGGAATGTTATCTATTGTATCATAATACAGTTGCCATGTCAGAGTTTACATGCATGTGTTTACTCGGATTTGTACATTTAAACACGTACACATAGTTGTTGTGTGTAGTTTAGTTTGGCTGTAGCGTTAATGGTTTTAATCTCCCTATGCATAATACTAGTAGCGAATTACTGATGGATATATATATATATATATATATATATGTATAGGTAATCAGTCCGAATATTTTTCATACAAAATTTGATAAAACCAAAGTGAGAATATAGAACGAAATCAAGTGAAATAATCAAATTTAATGGTCATTATCAATCACGCTAGACTAATACAATAAAAACAGTTGTACATGAACGACAACGCCAAGTTCAAATTAATGATTAATTATGTTTCATCTCTAAATCCTCAACGTTCTCGATTATGTACCTTCACTGGGTTGTACAGTTCTACATATTTTCTCGTCAGTTCTGTTGTAATCCGTCGAAGTCCCTATATTGAGGAGTATTTTCATCAATCCCCTCTTTTTATGTGTATATGTGTTTGAATCTTTACGCTGATGTTTAGGACTGTCCTTATTTGCATAAATCATTGAATTTCTTCGGTTTATGTCATCATGAATAGATGTAATCACGTTGAGATATGTCGTTATCTTCCATTTACTTAACGAATAAACATACTTTATATTTTTTTGATTCTGTAAGCTTACTTGTAACAAATACAAAACTGTCATGAGTTTCTATCTGATTACAAAAAATTGATATAGGTCCTATCTTCCTTATTTCATTTTCAATACCTAATTTATTTACTAGAAACGTTTTTATAATTAAATTTTTATTAGTATGGGGTTATGGAGATCGCTAAGTGTTTTTGGTATTACTAACCAATCTAGGCTAGACAAGCACTAAAAGCCTAGAAGCACTAAACAGTTGTTTCACTCTAGTATGGGGCTCTTCAGCATTGTGCATGCATGACCCTGCTACCCAATGTTTCTAGGTTTTCATTGATTGTCCAACTTGGATCAGTTCATGATCTCAACAAAATCAATTTTTTATTATGATGCTCATCAGTAAATTTGTTGTTTACAATTAATCTTTTTTTCAATTTCACAACTACTCACATTATCTTTTTTATTTAAGTACCAAAAAAAATGAGCATGGGTTTGGCATCATGTATACTATCTTGTTATTTCCATATTTAGTTTGGTACTCGATTGAAGGGTCATATATTTATATGAACTTCGAAACAATTAGTAGGCTTTCGACCTACTAGATTTAACCATAAGAAATGTTTAGGCATACATAATCACGGTCCTAATGCTGACTAACAAGAAAATACTTAAATACAACTATCTTATTCCACCTAATCACTGATTTACTTCCAATAGTATGTTGCTTGATATCAAATAGTTTATCAAGTATAACATCAGTAAAACAAAAGGATTACTTGTTTTAGAACAGAATATCACTTACTATGGCCAAGGAGTTATAGCGCTTGCTTTTCCACTCCTGGGTTCCAGCTTTGAACCCCAATCCACTTTTTTGGTGTGAGCAGAAGAGCGGAATTTTACTGATCCTTGTACAACTAAAATGTCGCGTGCAGTTGGTTAAAGAGCTTGGTACGTGGTAAATGAGTCAACACAACTGTTTTGTTTTTCATTTTGTATCTTCACAAACTGTTTGCCATTTCAGATATTTTAGACCAAAAGATTTTGTATTTGTTGAAGCTCAATTTTAAACTGTGTTTGCAACTTATTTATTTCCTGATATAACAATCTAATTAAATATCAATCTTTTGTTGCTTTTATTTAATAAGTTTTATTCTGAACATATTTGACTCTTATTTTCAAAATGACATACAAATCTCATCAATATTATCATTTGTAATTTATATCACTAATTTTGTCTATTTATTTGTGATAGGAAACTTGTAGTACACCTTGGGAAACCTATTTATCAACACTTAGGAATGAAAACACAAATTTATCTGAAGAAAAGTAAGTTTTTGAATATATATATATATATATATATATATATATATATTTCACAGTGTTGAAACTATTTCTGTTAATTTCCCAATTATGCACACTTCTAACATGTTTTGAAATCAAACCTAAAACGTTTTTATGTACGTTTGATAATGGCTAGGTAAATGTACTTCAAAACTAAAATATCTTCATAATTGTCTGCTTACTAAGGGTTTAACAACAGAGTAAACTAATCGATATTATTCATCAGTGTCTAAATACTGTCTTTACCATGAACTGATGTCACCTAGAAAACCACTGATAAAATCAACTGCACATGTAATAGTTGTTTCAGACTAGTTTGGATCCCCTCATGAGTGAACTCTGACAACTGAACACACTGTATCAAAACTTAAAAGCTGTATGACAGTTTGAGCACTTGTAGACCAGTTATTCAAAAGCCAGTCTTTTACGCTTCCGAGAGTTATTGTTGTAGTACGTTGACTTTTTGAGCAACTCATTGGATAAACCCAATCTGTAATTGTATCACCCTTCACTTGTTTACTAATGATATTACATTTTATCAGAGGATACTTCTGATTGTGTCCGAATAAGTTCTAATCATGTAAAAATGTTTTTAAAGATAGAAGTAAGGGAATTTTAATAAGAGAACATTTAAAGCATTTAAGGACTTGAAACAACTTATTCAATAGTAACTAACCCCGTACTGTATTGACTGAGTTACTAAGCTTAAATAGTATCTAACTAAGTTTCATTTCATTTGTTAAACCAGTGGTCTACAGTAGTTAACGTTTTAACTAGGTGTGAATGGATAAATATTCTACAGTCATATGAATATCTATCTACGTTCGATAATTTCTACAACCACAGGGCATTCTTTTAGAAGTTTCCATCAGTGTTTAGACTTCAGTGATTTTTCTGTAACCGATGATTATCGAGAGCCATTGTTCTTACATATTGTCGTCTATCGACTATCTGTAGTAGCAACGACAAATATTATTTTGACATTAGCTTGTTGATTTTTTTAAATGTATTAACTATTCAACCTTTTCAATTTTGATAATCAAAAATCTGTTTGTTAACTAATCCGTTATAACATTACAACTTTCACAGTAAAAATTTCATCCCTAATACAGACTGTAAAACAATAGTCGTAATCTAGAGCTTTTTCTATACAAATTTATTTTTTCGTTCTGTAAACGTGATTCAAGAAAGCTAATCGATGCGGGTGCTTTGCGTTTCTCCTCTTCTTTTATAAATGGTGCAAATAAAAACATTTTAGAATTATAACATCTTTCATTTTGCGAAAAATGACAACAATGTATTGTCTGTAAAACAGAATTTTAATAAAACCCTAGGTATACTTTAATGTATGAAAACTAAATATCCTGTCAATTTCTGATTATAAATTACGAAAAGCAAAAATAGCATCGTGAATCTAAAGGCTTAAACCATTTGTACTCTAACTCAATAACCTGTAAACACTACACTCTATGGCAAATCGCATTTAATTCACGATCGGGCTCTTGCTCATTTGCTACTAATGAGTTTCTTACTAGGACAGAACAAACCGTTCAAGGTTTTCTGTGTTTTAGTGAATTTACAGCTTGCTTCGTTTCGTTATGAAGAACGTTGTTATTATTTTGGGATAAACTTATTGTAAATTAATTTTTGTGATGTTATAAAAATGAGATTTAAAATAAGGAAGATAATTAAACATCCTGCTAATTCTTGTAATTAGTCATGAGGAATGTTTTACACAATGTCTAAAGCGTTCATTTACAAAAATATTACCAGATAGTTATGCCGCCGTTTATATATATATATATATATATATATATATATATATATATATACTTCACGATTATTAAGTTTGTATTACATAATTCTTCACTGATTCTCATTAGGAAACCAATCATAACTAAACCAATAAATCTCTCGCTATATTTTATTATTTCTACAAAATGTTTGATTCAGGTATGTTAAAAGGAGGAAAAAAAACACAAGTATATCATATTTTTCGATTAAGTAAAACTTATTAATTTCGTTTTTATCACAAAATCATTCACATTATTGCCTAATTACTTTTCCTATGTACAGTTAATTTATCTTTTCTTACTTAGTTTGTTAAGCTTAATCTAGATCTATTCAAGTTCATTGAAAATTCATATTGAGAAACTCCTAATTGTTTTTTTTTTAATGCTGAATTAATACATGTATGTGATACAGTCATGTTTAGGAAAAAAGTAATCACATATTTAATCCACATGCAAATTCAATTTCCTACTAAGTATCAGATCCTTCTTTATGTGTAGTATTCAGAGTAGCATTATTTATACGTTTTTATGCACTTTTTGAAAACATTTATTGACGACGAACAGAATGCTTCATTATTCAATATCAGTTGGTGTAAATTTTAATTAATACAATCACATATTATTTGATTTGTAATATTCTGTTGATTAAACACCTAATGGGATATAGATGAAGCGAACGTTTCAGCAGACCCCCATACTGATATTGATAATCCATAATAATAATAGCACTATCATCCTTGAATATAATATACTGCTGTGGTAAGTCAGAACTTTAAAATAGTACAGACCGATACTAGGATAGATTAACACAGCTCAACTTCAAGGGATTATTTTTAGATTCCTACAGATTTTAATGCACGTAAAGTGTTAATCAATAACTATTATTGCCAGCTATTTTTGATTCATGTCATTTGATTTTCCGATTCATTAATCCCATCTACTAAGTGTACATTGTTTGATACAACTGGGGAAAAAATAAAGGTGTATATTGACTTTTGTCTATTCATACAAATCAGTGAATATTGATAATCCTACTTAAGGGTTAAACAAATTTACACAAACTTTCCTTGTTTATCAACTTCATTCTCCCTAGTGATTTTACTAAATCCAGGAAATTATTTGAATATGGTTATAATCAAGAGGTTATAACTTCTACTTAGTGTTAGCTTACAATATTCAGTTTTTTAGATAAAACCTAGTAAAGATTTACACCATAATTTGTTTCATGACAACCACTTGGATAGCTTTTAAACACTCTAAACAATATAATCTGGTAAATGTTATATCAGTATTTTTCATTCTTTGCTAAGATTTGGTTAACTATCGGGTTGTCATGAGTAATGAAATTTATTTTCACTGGATTCACCAACTTGAAGGGGTTGTTTTTTCAATATGTTTAAATGATAAATCAAAAAACTTTCATATATCTAATACGAAATAAATAAAACTTCACAGCGATTTTTCTTATTTAAATTACATAGTATGAACAGAACCACAATCATGTTCATATAACACTAGTTAAAGCAATGTACAGCTGATAGAACACTACTAAGTATGCATTTATACCTAATCTATAGTAATAACTACATAGTTGACAAAGGGAAATTCCTTTCAAAATAAATGATAACAAGTACAATCCAGTATAAGACTACCTTGAAATTAGATATTTTCTCACAAAATTATGTTTTGTGTTTGTTATTTATAACTGTATATGTATGGTGTTAAACCACTAAAAGTAACCCATAGATATGTTTGGATTCAGCTTTTGTGTCCTGTTGGCACTGATCATGAAAAGCGAACTTACAACTCTGGAAAAAATTGCTACTTTTTCATAGATTCATATCCAAATTATCTATTGGTCGATAGACTCCAATTATCATTAGAAATTAAATAAAATTCAACATTGATTACTATCCAAAGATCTATCTGTGGAATTTGTGTCGCACAACCGTAGGCAATCATACTTTATAAATGTAAGTCGAACTTTGTGATATTTTATAACACTAGAAATAAGAAATATCCTCTTGTTTTGACATAGACTAAGGATTTTTTGTATGGTTTTATTTGTTGAACTGTCAAATAAATGATTTTAATCATTCTAATCAGGCGATATGTTGAAGATACTTGTTTTTTAATGCTTTATGTATTTACTTGTAATCGTTATAATATATGAAAAAGTCTATCATAACCATAATCACTGACATTGTCAGGTTCGTTTACCCAACTTTTGACATATTGGATCAAATTTAATGTCCTGAAATAAATTTACTAATTTTTGTATTTATAAGTATTTACATAATAAAAGTAGATGTTTTCAGCATACCATATATTATTGCATAAAAGTGGCCATAAAATGACACCAATGGAATATCTTCATTACTCGAGAAAAATCATCAAACTAATGAAGAATGCATAAGTTTCTTATAAGGATTTTGTATTTTCTTGTTGATAAAACTAAGGATTACAAGCGACTAGTCTCTATTTGACATTTCTATGCATCTAGAACAGACTCCTTTGATATTGCTTTTCACGCTTTGATGATGAGTATCAATTTAATTGAAAAATATCATTCGAAAATGACAATACAAGTAGTTAAATAAAACAAACAAAAACCAGTGAAATGTTTGACAATGAAATGACAAACATTTCTATATCTTCATTAATTACTGTTAAGATTTACCAGTTAAGTTTTTCGACTTATAAAGACTAATCTATAAGAGAAGGGATTCAGTTTTTCATCTTAACATCATTAATTTACACTTTTCATTATTCATATTTGGATCGTGTATCATCCAAGTTTCACTGCACAGTTGAAATATGTTGTATCTGAGTTTTTACTTTCGATTACTTTCAGAAAGTTAATTCAGTTAGTTATATTCAATGTAAGACCTTGTACAATTATACGTTCACAAATCTTATAATACTCCATATAAGCACAGAGAAATTTACAAGATTTAAAGATAAAACGTCGAGCTCCAAATAATAATGATGGTGAATACAATACAAAACGCACACCTAGAAAATGGAAAATTCGGGAACGATTAATTTTAAATAATCCTAAAACTGAAGATTTAAGAAAAAACTAACGAATGTGAGTAGTTGATCTGTCACAGGTCATACATTTCGCTTCAGTGACAATGCATCTTTGGACAGTAGCGCTGATCTCTTTTCAGATTGAACATTGATCATCGTAATGATCGATAACCAAAAAGTATAGCATATATGTCCAGAACTTACCTTTATCTGCTCTCAATATCCTCCTACTCATTTCTTCCGGTTTCTCTCATTGATTCCTTCTTGCTTTACGTTCTAACAGTTCATATAGAAGTAAAGCGGTTACCCAGTACCAAACATATTCTATTCTCAATTACCATGTCACAAGTTCAATTTCGCTTTCATATACTGTCACAAATTTAACATGTTGCCAAATACCAAGTACAGAGACTTATATTTGGTTACCTAGTTAGATTGGATTAAGTGAGAAAACGATATTTTTCAACATTTACTTACATACTTACTTACGCCTGTTACTCCCAATGGAGCATAGCATTCTTCAACCCACTCTGTCCTGGGCCTTCCTTTCTAGTTCTATCCAATCTTTGTTCATTCTTCTCATGTCTGTCTCCATTTCTCGGCATAATGTGTTTTATGGTCTTCCTCTTCTCCTTTGGCCTTCGGGATTCCATTTGAGGGCTTTTCTTGTCACGCAGTTGGGTGATTACCTCAATGTGTGTCCTATCCACTTCCAGCGCTTCTTCCTGATTTCTTCCTCCATTGGAATCTGGTTTGTTCTCTCCCACAGTAGAATGTTGCTGATAGTATCTGGCCAACGGATCCGAAGTATCTTGCGTGGACAACCGTTAGTAAACACTTGTATCTTCTGGATGATGGCTTTTGTAGTTCTCCACATCTCTGCCCCATACAGCAGAACTGTCTTGACATTTGTATTTGAAATTCTGATCTTGGTGTTGGTTAACAAATGTTTTGAGTTCCAGATGTTCTTCAGTTGTAAATATGCTGCTCTTGCTTTGCCAATCCGCACCCTCACTTCTGCATCAGATCCACCTTGTTTACCGATGATGCCGGCCAGATATGTAAAAGTTTTCACATCCTCCAAAGCTTCTCCGTCAAGTGTAATTCGATTGGTGCATGCTGTATTGTATCGGAGAGTCTTGCTTTTCCCTTTGTTTATATTAAGGCCTACTGCTACTGAGGCTGCTGTTACGCTGGTCATCTTCTCCTGCATTTGTTGTTGCGTGTGTGATAAAAGAGCCAGATCATCTGCGAAGTCTAAATCGTCCAGCTGCATCCTACTTTCCCACTGTATCCCGTGCTTTTCTCCAGATGTTGACGTCTTCATGATTCAGTCGATCACCAGGAGAAAGAGAAATGGTGAGAGTAAGCAACCTTGCCTGACATCTATCTTTACCTCGAATGAGTCGGCGAGTTGTTCTTCATGGACGATTTGGCAGTTTAGTCCATCATAGGAGTTCCGTATGATATTGACTATCTTCTCAGGCACGCCGTAGTGTCGAAGAAGCCTCCATAGTATTGTCCTGTCCACGCTATCAAATGCTTTCTCGTAGTCAATGAAGTTGATGTACAGTGATGAATTCCATTCCACAATGATCCGTAGAGTAGCGATTTGGTCTGTACACGATCGATCCTTACGAAATCCAGCCTGTTGATCTCGAAGTTAGGCGTCTACGGAATCCTTCATTCTGTTTAACAATACCCTGTTGAAGACTTTTCCTGGTATTGAGAGAAGAGTGATGCCCCTGTAGTTATCGCACTTGCTGAGATCGCCTTTCTTTGGTATCTTGATCAGAAGTCCTTTTTTCCAGTCTGTTGGTACTTGTTCTTCGTCCCAAATCTTGCTGAAATGAGAATGTGGAGTATCTTTGCAGTTGCTGCTACATTTGCTTTCAGTGCCTCTGCCGGGATGTTGTCTGGTCCCGCTGCTTTGCCACTCTTGATTTGTCTGATGGCCATGCTGATCTCTTCAATTGTTGGTGGACCAACATCGATTGGGAGGTGTGTGGGTGCTGCTTCGATGTTGGGTGGGTTCAGTAGAGCTGGTCGATTCAAGAGTTCTTTGAAGTGTTCTACCCACCTGTTTCGTTGTTCTTCAATGTCGGTGATTACCTTGCCTTCCTTGCTTTTCACTGGTCGTTCTGGTTTACGGTAATTTCCAGCGAGCTTCTTTGTCGTGTCATACGGTTGTCTCATGTTTTCTTCTCTTGTAGCCTTTTCCGCCGTCATTATTAAATCCTCCACATATTTACGTTTGTCTGTTCTGATGTTCCTCTTCGCTTGCTTGTTTACTTCTGTGTATTTGGCTTGTACTTTGGATTTTTCTGCTTTTATTCGGCTGGCATTGATTGCTACCTTCTTGTTCCTCCTTTCTTGAATCTTATCCAGTGTATCAACAGTGGTCCATTCTTTGTGACGGTGCTTCTTGTGGCCAAGAATCTATGACATGTTAAAGTAGTTGCATCTGTGGTCTCTTTCCAGTTGCTCTCCATAGTAGTTCCTTCTCCAATGAGTAGATCCTGTTGTTGAGGGTTATCTTGAATTTGTTGAGTTTGTCAGTATCCCGAAGAAAAGCAGTATAAACTGCTGTGATGTTGTCCGCGCCGTTGTCCAGTGCTTCTTAAGTTTTAGTTTCATCTTGGCAACCAGCAAATGATGATCGGATGCTATATCAGCTCCTCTTCTGGTTCTCACATCCTCCATCGTCCTCCTGAACTATTTGTTGATGCAGACATGGTCGATTTGGTTCTGCGTAGTGTGGTCCAGTGAAGTCTATGTGGTTTTATGAATGCGTTTGTGTGAGAATATAGTGCCGCCTGTGACCAGTTTATTGAAGGCACATAGGTTTGCAAATCTCTCACCATTTTTGTTCCTTCCTCCCAGTCCATGTCGTCCCATGACGTCTTCGTAACCGGTGTTGTCCATTCTAACCTTAGCATTGAGATCTCCCATCAGAATTGTCAGGTCCTTGGTTGGGCACTTCTCGAAGATCGACTGCAGCCTATCGTAGAATTGGTCTTTAGCGTCTTCATCGTAGTCGTTGGTAGGCGCATAGCATTGGATGACGTTCATTGTAATGCCCTCTCTCTTTGTTTTGAAGGAGGCTTTGATGATCCTTGGTCCATGAGATCCCCATCCTATAAGTGCATTTTGTGCTTTTCTGGATAGCATCAATGCAACCCCTTGTGTATGTGGGGCATTTTCTTCTTCATGACCGGAGTATAACAGAAGTTCTCCTGAAGATAGTCGTTGTTGTCCAACCTGCTTCCAATGTGTTTCGCTGATTCCAAGCACCTCCAGGTTGTATTTCCTCATTTGTGCAGCAATTTGGTAGACTCTCCCGGTCTCTCACATTGCTCGGACATTCCATGTACCTATAAAAATTGTCGCTCTGGTTGTTAGAAGGTGCATCGGCTTCATGACTTCCGAAAAATTTCGGCTTTCATCATGAGGCGTCAGAATTATTCCTTCAACTTCCAGGGCAGAGTTTAAATGGTTTGAATAACTTTTCTGGTTAGCGTTTTTTTAGTTAGTTGGTTTTCTACGGGATGGGGTCGCTAACCCCATGCCCAACCCTCCTCCTTTACCCGGGCTTGGGACCGGTAGTAGCCCCCGGGGGGGGCTGCAGGCGGAGTTGGTATTTTTCAAACTTAACCATTATATTTATCTGCCTGTTTGTTAGTTAAGCACTACAGAAATAAAGAAGTGGTATATTTCTGTAACTTTTAGTATTAATTTGACTCACTGGAGGAAGAACTTTGACCAGTTTATTTAGTTTATGTCATTTCAGTTACGTAATCTATTTTACATTCACATTGTCTCCTTGTCATGTTCTTTCTATTGTTACTCAATTATATATAAATAGACTAGGATAAACCCACACGCACATATTAGCACATGCACCATTTATATATTCATGACTTAAAAATTTAATTTAGGTTGTTATCGAAATCTGGCAATTACATAATTATGATTAACAGTAGCAGAATAATAGGAGAAGCTAATAATAATAGCAATTAACAAGATGTAAGCTAGACTGTCCCATCTAGTTATCAAAAAACCTATGCTCGAATAGAAATCAATCAACCGTCACGTTTAAAGTCAGTAGTAAGAGTCAAAAGTGAGTTAAATGTTATCAGGTGGCATTAGATGATAAATATGAATTGATTTAATCCATAAACTGTAAACTGTTAAACGTTAACTCTGAATAAACTCTTTTGTGCTCGCTATGAGATTTCCAATTCCTGGATTTTATTCTCTTTGAATTCATCGATGTACACAGTGCATTAGTTTTGAATTAAAACAAAGTAGCTATTTGGTGTTTCCTGTTCCCTTAATTAATTTAGGTTCATAAATAAAATTATCTTAGAAACTAAACTTTTTAAAATTTAATTTACTGTTCATTTATATTTTAAAAAAAGCTTCATATTGATAGATTCAAACACATGGAAATATGTCACCTACACATCATTTATTGAAATACATTTTATACAATCTTCATTGTTTATCACCTGATATTCAAACATCAATCTGTAAATCTTTGTTAGCGCAATCTTTTCAATGAATTAAAAAGTCTTTAACTGATTTTAGACATGATTTCTCTTAGCCTTATTCGGATTGTATAGAAATGTTATTTAATATGGGATTTTTCTTAGTAATCTACTTCATAGAAAATTATTTCATTTTTTCATATACTAAATAACATAATTCATTTATGTAAATCAATATTATCTAGAAGGTTACTGTTTTAAAAAAGTGGAGCGATTCATTTCGAATCTGTTTGGTTTCTTGTGTTAGCTAGTAATTTTTTGATTGGCTAATTTTCATCGTTTATCGTCAACTTAATCTGATTATCATCAATAAACGCGCTAATAAGGTTTGAATTTCTTCAGTTTTAATGAACTTTTATTTCGGGTTTTTATTTGAATATATTTTTGACTGACCCTTCGATAGGAGATCTTGACCAAGTACTGATGTCAAGCATTGCCAATAGCTCCATATGAAACCATTTATTAACTCTCTTAGTTCTCAAGCATAATTTGCGTAGTTGTATGCGTAAAGAATTTGATGTGAATTGTTTAAAGATTCGTCGACTGTTTAACTTATACTTATCTATTTAGTTCATAAATACAACATCCCTTGCATCTCATCTTCAATATATAACCAGATACTGCACACTATACTATCCTGTATTTAAATCTTGATAATGACCTGATAAAGCAAAAATATCGATAGATGTAGGAAACCAATGCATCAGTAAGGGTTTTTTTATCTGAATACCGATTTTGTTTTCATCCATAAGATTACGTCATTTATGTGACTGAATTTTTATTTCTATAAAATGAACAAATAAAATGAGAATGTGTCACGTCAAATATTTTACCACAAAACAATTATTATTTACGTTCAGTTTACAATATCTCTCAGGGTGGTCATAAAAATCCATGGGATGGATTTTTAAATCACTGTTTATTCCTCTGATACATTTAGAATTCTAAGTTTTTTTACTGCTATCGTTTATTTCGAGACATCACATGATGATTTAATAAAAAGTAAGTGTCTTGGAAATTGTCTTGCTGAAAGTCACTTCTAGTCTTAGTCTGAATATTGTGAATTTCATTTTGCTAAATTACGTTTGATTTTGATCTCTAATTTCACATTTTCAAACTCCTTTTTTAAAAACTTCAACATGTTTTTTCATCGGTGACTGTCTTTTTCTCGTGGTTTGATGTTTGCTTGTAAAAGATTGAAGATATTCAATATTGATATTGTTTTTTTAGTTAATTTCTAATCTTGAAGTAAAAAGAAGTTATAGAAATTGAGAAATGTTAGTCATTTAATCACAATTTTCTGGGCTCTGAGTATCCTATTCTTCACTAATTTGAAATATTCTGAGTTCAATGCTGCTTGTACACTTCTGAAGTAAGTGTTCTTTGGAATTTAGTTTTTAATAGAGTTCCTCTTGGTATCACTTCGTGACGAGAGCTTATCTTCAAAACAAAATGTCTGATTTACAGATGTTTATGTCAGTTTGAATACTAGATTTCTGTTCTGTCAGCCTTAATATCCTGGTCAAAATGTTTTGGTTATACAAGTGTATCAGTCTAGTTACCAAACGACTATATCCATTCTAGTATTTAAAACTTTTAATGATATTTAATTTTTATCGCAAGTAGGGTCATGTCATGTGACCTTCATTTCTATAAGTAGCGATGATCGATTAGTGACTAAGTTACTAGGATGAAATTCAATAGTTGGTATATTTCGTTCTTGATAAAGTCTTGATTTAATATGATATCACTAGTTCAATACTGTCAAGAAACATGCTCATCGACCGATTTCTTTAAGGTTATATATGGTCACCAATTGGATTTGAAATTTTAAATACATCATTTTTCTCTGTTTGATAGAAACTGTTAATATTTATTCACACTTACACTTATAATATCTGGCATTAAATATTATTATTAAGACATCCCTAACGCCAATATTTTGAGGTTTAGTTTCCAATTGAGAACCAGTACAAATGGTTGCTGACCTAATACACAGTTATTGTGTAGTTCCTTCATCATATTATAATATGATCTGTGAATAAGGCTATCACTTTGTTTGTTACAGATAATTCCTTTTACGGAGTTAAAAGATGTTACTTTTCTATACTCTACATAAGTATATCACCTAGATTCACAACATTTTGCGCAATATTTCAAGAACACAGATCATCAACGTGTTTTTAGTAGTTATCATTAGATCTCCGTTAACGCGGTGGACACCATCAGCATTAACCAACGAATATCCAATAGAATGGAAACTTTTATTTAGGATCCTTTTTGTTAGATGTCAGTCAGTGTAGCACCAGTCTCTGCATCAATGGTCCTCATCATGCACAAGGAAAAGGCAAGATCCTCAAATACAAAACAGAAAACACCAACCCTATCGCAATTGAAGGAGAAACTGTGGAAGAGGTGGAACGTTTTATGTACCTGATCAGCAGCACGATCGATGAACAAGGAGGATCAGATGCAGACGTGAATGGGAAGATCGGCAAAGCAAGGGCCGCATTCCTACAATTGAAGAACATATGCAACCTAGAACAACTGTCTGCAAGCCAACATCAAAGTCATAATCTTCAATACGAACATCAAGACATTTCTACTGAACGGAGCTGAAACTTGGAGAACTACCACAGACATCATGAATAAAGTGCAAGTATTCCTAAACAATTGTCTACACAAGATACTGAACGTTCGTTGGTCGGGGACCATCAGCAACAGCCTTCTGTGGGAGGGGACAAACCAGCTTCCAGCTGAAGAGGAAATAAGGAAAAGATGTTGGAACTGGATAGGACATACATTACGGAAATCATCATACTGTATCAACAGGCAAGCCCTAACCTGGAATCCTGAAAGCTAAAGGAAAAGGGGAAGATCAAGGAATACATGGCGTTGGGAATCGGAACCGGACATCAAAAGAATGAATAGCAATTGAAAACTATTGAAAAGCATTGCCCTGGATAGAATTGGCTGGAGAATCGTAGTAGGTAGCTTATTCTCCTCCACGAGTAGTAATAGGCGTAAGTTGTTAGATGTCCTTATTCAGTTATTAGTGTGTTGTTAGGTTTTATTTCATTTCGTTTGAAGTTTCTTGGCTGTGATTTTGTAACCCGTTCAACACTTTCTATTCATTTTGTGCGTAAATGAAGTGTATTGGATAATAACATTCTTAATAATGTTTTTATAATTTCATGTTAAAACTTTATTTGAAAGAGTTACCAATAATTATCACTTTAAAAATAAAATCAATTCACTGACCACTGTCATTAATTCAGAACATTTTGTTATCTATGACAAATCAATATTCCTACTTATGTTTATCATTGATATAATTGTAAACATGATTATCACAAAACTAATCCATTTCTTAGGTTGGTTAGAATTCATCTACATTCAGCCGCCTAACTTTATTCTATACACATTTTCACGCATATTGTGCATATAAAGAAGAACTTGAACAAATATATACTCATATTTTAAGAGGAGATTCTTTTTTAACGAATAATGAACTCGTTGGTACAGCATTATAAGAAAATAAGGAACAAATAATTGTGATCATTATTAAATTCACTTAGTATTATTTGTTTGAATCTTCCCATTGATGTTTAGGACTGCAACTGGTCAGTCTCTTATTAGCATATGTGCATACTGTGCGTATTGCCTCGATATAGCCTTAATTCACAAGCATTGTAAGCAAAGATGGATAGTGGCTAGCAGGACGAAACGCGCGTCCTGGATTCCACTGCTAGCCACTATCTATCTTTGCTTACAATGTGATCATTATTATTATTGCATTACATCGAAATAAAATAACTACCTGAATATGTCTTTCATTGTCTAATAAAAGGAAAAGAAGAAATAATTTATACTTATCATATAAACGAGAAGAAATAAATAGTCAAATATAATTACATGTACAATCGTAATTAAATGTTGAAAATTATTTTTAACAAAATGCACTTACAATATTCTGTCGTTACTATTGTTATTATTATTAATGAAAATCTCCATGTAACATAACAGGTGTTCATTACGAAATTCTTGATGTTCAAATTGCTTTATTCAATGTCTTTTATTTAAAACAAAGTCGAATAACTGTGCCTTTAAGAAGTAAACAAGCTAACACTGTTACTTCTTTTTCAAATCTTTGATAATGAATATATGTACGTCTATTGAACACCTGAATAATATGGGGTTGTGATATACTGGGTCAATCACATTTTGACCAAATGATAAAGAAAAGATACTGACAGGGGCAAGCTAATAGTAAAGATTTAGCTATACTTTCTGAGGCAATAGTAATATGATGCTTGTTAGAAATCTGGTCTCATTTTTCCATGAAGAAGGATACATGTTTATGAATAAGTGGTGCATCTATTTCCGGTTTGGTTAACCAGTAAAAGATTCCTACTCAGTCTTAGTTTTCTCACTCAAATAGCTAGTTGAGCCCGCATTTAGAAAATGTATCTATCAAAAGAGGAATCTGACGACCATAGAACATTGTTTGAAGCATAAATCCAATTGATCTGACTTCATACGTGTATCAGTATATGTTTACGTCTTTACGATGATTTGATAACATTTTAACTGAATGCTGAAATATGTAATGTATCTTTAACCACAAAGTAATTCATTGTTGATTGCAGTGTAAGACGCAAAGACTCACTAATGACTGGTATGTATATAAGTTAATCAATAGTGTTTAGTTTGGGTAACTTAATATTATACATTGTGGCATTTCAAGTTAATTGAAATCAACATTCTCACATGTTATAATGTCATAGTTGATTATCGAATCGAATCTTTGCTGTTCTTTGTTTTACCGTAAAATTTTTAAAAACTGTTTACTGTGTTTCGAAAATTAGTATTTTCTGATCACTACCTTTTGGATTAAATTGTAAATTTCAAACTATAGAACTTTATTAATTAAAAATATAATCTTTTAAATGTAACAAATAACAATACTGGAGTGTTTGGCATGTGTTTATGAATTTCTGAATGAAAAAACGTCTCAAAACCACATGATACTCAATACTTGATTAAAAGATAGAAATGGAGTAGATTTATGAATCATCCATGACTTTTATGTTGAGAATCGCATCAACAAAATTGTAATTAAGACAGAGACGTCTTCTTACCGTTTTTGAAATATTTGTACAAATTCACAATATCTAACACTGACTACTCAACTCTGAGATATTGACGATGTTTGTAAATCGTCCTATGCGTTTTGATTAAAACATTGAGTTTGTAGAGTATATGGTAGGAGAAATGAAGCGCTAAATTCTTTTCTGGATATTTATTGGTTTAGGTGATTTTTATATGTAAATGACATTTACAGAATTTCATTTATCGGAAATTAGAACATTAAAATAATCTAAATAGATAGAAACAAACCTTAATTTGATCCATTTAAGGCATATTACTAATCTAAAAGGTTCTATTCACGATCTGTATGCTTCTTAACTACAATATATACAATTAGTCTCAGTAAATAAAATGCATTCATCCTCTGTCTTACTGTTAATGAAGCATATTTCATATTTTTTTACAGTTTTCCTTTGACTTTCTCTTTCATTTTCATACTTTAGACATTATTTTCACTTTTTGACTTTTTCGCTTTACCTATACAAATTATCTCATTGATGGAATCACATTTTTTGAATACTAATACTATTCTTTGCGTGTTATCTTAGCAGCCTAATGTCTAGAATTTTTCGTCCCCAAATGCCCTGGTACGGTCGAGAGAAGGGAGAGTCAGCTCACCCTCTCGAAATGCTCTCATATGACCACGCGTATACAGCCACTGCCACGCAAGTCCTAATCGCTGCCTTCTCGTGGAGCGGGTGTTGTTTACGAAATCGAGAGGACGAAAAGCGAATGTCCGGAGCTTTAACCGCATCGATGGACACGGAGGGTCCACCTAGAGGAGTTGGAAAACCCTGATTCCAAACCAATGGTGCACATGGGCTCCAGGATCCTGGAGGAACAAGTGGCGTACGAACCAACTATCGGTCACTGGCTACCATGGGACTGTATCTCCTGACGTTTCTCCACTGCCTTGTAGATCAGACCTTTAGGTCATAGGCTCCAGCTGTGGTCCCCTGAGAAAACCACCTGCTTCGGTCTGGGCACCCGAGTAGTATCCCAGCCCTCACACAAATTGAGTGATTTATGTGGTGCATATCTATTTGATGTCTCCTTGTACCAATATTTGTGTCCAAATAAATAAATAAGTAACATAAATTCAGTATTAAATTACTTTGTCACATTTGAAGGTCATTCAATTTAATGTTTTCAACTTCCTATGATTCTGTCATTCTACAATAGATGCCAAATGTTATTATGACAGAATAAAAGAGGTGAACAGTGCACATAAAACTAAATAATTAATTTATTCTTAATACTTTCATTTATACTAATTCACCTATTTATAATTTATTACAATAATTTCATATTGTCGTGAAATAAACGATATGACATAATTCATTTTAAATAATTCAGACATACCATAACATGCTTATTCAATCGTTCAAGTACACATTCCTGGTAATTAATTATCATATTCTGAAGAAACCAACATACGTGGGTGTCTTGGTATGTATTCATTCTTTTTCTGAAATACTTATAGAATATATTCCAATTAATTAATTATTATTATTATTGTTGGGGATGTCAAATCCCCAGAACATACTTGGTAAATGGCTTAATCTTGTAGTTTTATTTTGAAAATTTGAATTTAGCTGTTTTCGCGCCAAAAGCGCTCTTTTTACCTTCACGTCATATTTCCCACTTGTAAACTATCTTAAACGCTATTGGTCCATTGTTTCTTTGTGTGTGCTATTTACTAATGATGCTCAAGGACAAATTGTTGCTGTATAAACGCGCTTGACTTTTTCCCTTATTTGATTGCTTGTACTCGGCTGCTTGCGGAATACATACATATTCCCCTACTTGCCTTGGACTTCTTCATCAAGTTAGCGGGGCCCGGGACAACCGATTATATAGCTTATTGTGTCATTGGTTTTCGTTCGTTACCGCGGAATCGATTTAGCTCAAGCATAACAATTATTGCTGTAATTAATGCTATTTATCTGGTTACAGTGAAGAAACCTCAATACAAATTATAAAACTTTGCTATAATTTCCGCTGCAAAATATATCCAACTTTTAAATACTTTAAACAAAGTTTCCCAACACTTTGTCTCCCATTGATCATCAATTATGAGTTTCCGGACAACTTGGATTCATGCACTAAACATTATATATTTACCTGTCGTTTCCCCTAAGGTTGAACAATAAGGAAAATGTACCAACCGTTATTGTGTTCCCGCTTTTATCTTATAGTCGTTAGTATCAACATACGTTGAAGGATTTTGCAAAACCACATGAGAACATGGTGAGATTTACATTCGTAAATACTTTGTTAAAACAAATTAAAAATGTGAATAATTATTCTAATAGCTTTAGAATAGATAGCTCAAAAATGCAAAAATTATTTTCCCTATGATAGTGCTCAAAAGTGATTGCAGCTACCCATTTACTTGTATTTTTATTCTTCCTCTAAATATTAAGTTAGTTTTCATTCTTTGAAATCCATCCTACCTTTTCACCTTTATTTGTTATGGATTGATATGCAGCAGCATGGGCCTATATATTATTTATACCAGATTCTGTATGTACTAAAGAATGTTTCACTGATGAATTCTTTGTGAACCATCTTAAAAGTATATTAATCATAAATATGTTGATAAGGTATTTTAATAATAAGTAAAATAATCCTATAAGATTGAACCATTCATCAAGACAGTGTATTCTACCTGCTTATTATTAATTGTATATTAAACCTGAGATGGTTCACTTCACTCATTAATAGTAAAAGGAATATTATAACTGATGATATGATACAGGATCGGTTGTAACTATTCAGATAAATTTACTTTTTGTCTATCTTTTGAATCTATCTTCAAATTATTTTATAATTTTAATTCTGTGACTTCTCTTATTCTGTTCAAGTCACATTCTGTATGTTTAATCAGTTTCGCTATCACTGATAATACCACTTTAGTATTCCTCTTGATAATTTCACCTCACTGTCGTTTGACAACATCATTCAATGTTGATTTGTCCCAAATTTCTATGCTGTTTATGACTGACTGGTCGTTAAAATATTATCAATAATACTAAAAAACTGCCTTCATAATAGTATATATATAGGTCTATGCTTTTATACTTTTTCACAATTACATCCAAAGATGTTGAGAATCAACAAGATCCAAATAGTTGTTCTGATCCATTACACTTTGAAACTCCCACCCATATGATCAAATCCAACAAGCAGCATCAGTCCTCTCAACACTTGGTATGGATTTTAACTAGCACGAAACCTAACTCCGGGGTTTTCTATCAGTTTTACCAACCACCTACTATTTTAATATAGTTGACGAGATTTCGAGTCACCTAGGCTAGTGTTCACTTTGCAACTTGATCGAACAACTAGACAAACACGATATTGATCGCCACACAGTGGTCAATCAACTGAACATTTTTTCATATTCAGTTCATCGGCTATACAAGTCATGCTGTAGTGAACGAGAACACAAATGGAAACAATTGAATTTATTTGAATACAAAATTACAGAACATCTTAGTAAAATCTTAGAAGCATACAGTAAATACTTAATTTATAAAATACCAATCAATCGCCTCAAACCCTATTGTTCCTTCATTTTCACACCAATCATTCTCTGTTCTCGTTCTTTTTTCTTCGACCTTCTGCCTCCAGGTATTTCACTTTCGATTAATGATACATACTACTTATATCTATCGACATCAGTAGCGTACACAACAATGCCATTTCTTTTTTAAATAAGTTATCCATTTTAAACCAAGGTTAATATATAAACTAGCTTAGTTAACTGAAGTAAACTGCTGGTTGGAGAATTGATTAATCACTGACTTTATTCATCAAATGAAAAAGTATCGAAAACTTAAAAAATATTCAGCACGTTTTTTTAACAAAGCACATGGTCTCACCATATATATATATACAGAGAGAGAGAGAGATTTGTGTGTGTCTAATAGTTACCTATCAAGAACAAATTCCCCTCAATTTTTAATCGGTATTATATCTGTTTTTTATTTAGCAATAGCTTTAAAACAATAAGAAAATAAAATAGCATTGTTATTTTTTGTAATCCCGTGCGTCACTATTTTTCGTGTAGTCATAATTTATCCGAAGTTATCCGTCGACTTTATAGAATTCGATAATTACAATTACTTTATCTTGACTAGTCTGCTTTTTCGTCGCTTTGTTTGTTCTAAAAATATATGTTTTTCTATCGAGTACTTAAGTTTTTGTAATTATTTGTATCTGTATAAGACCATTTGGTGAAAAAAAAACGTATTTTTAAATGACTACAATATTGATTGTTGAATTTTATCGCAAAGAATGTGAAATGCAAGTTCATTCTGAATAAAAATGATAGTTTTATTTTTTATGCAAATGAGATCATGGAATTATTAAGAAAATAAATCTATTTCATATTGTCAGTTGTACAGTATAATCAATCGTCCATCAAGATTCATCTTGAGGTTATAATTTGACTCGATTTAACGATGCGGACTGGTCATTTTAGCACTAACTATTTTGCTTTATTTTGCCAACAATCTTAAATACATATTCTATGACTGTAAACGATTTATTCGCTTTAAACTTGACTATCGTTTTTGCAACGTTAATTTAGATTTATAACTGTCGAACCTAATGAACATTTATTGAAAAGTATATTTGTCTTCTAGGTCATGTGTCTTTGTTTAAAGTGGTTGTCTGGCTAATTTAATCTACTATGTAAGCTATATTTCGATTTAATGATCTTTCTACACGTTCAATGCTAGTAATCTCTGTTTCTACGAAATTCAAAGTGAAAAATAAGTTTACTACATTTTAAACTCTAACAAATCTTCGAAAGGCTAATATATCTCAAGATTTTTCATTTCTAATACTATTTTTGGAGAATCGTAACATTCACTATTCATTTGTACTATATCAATACTCTCTCAGTGTTTCATTTTTAAAATAATGTTTACATAATCCACATAAACATTCTTACATCACAATTCGCACTTTAGAAAATTACCAGTAGACATTTTAAATTATCTAAAGGCATCAAAATTCACTTTGAATATGGCCTTAAAAATTTCACGTCTCGCGTGCGGGATCGTAGATGCGCACTACTGAGGAGTCCCATATTAGAATGAAATGGTCATCCAGTGCTTCCAGGATTTCAATGGTGGTCTACCTTAGATCGACTCGTGAATTCACTTCGTATTATTATGTTAGAGAACCCTAAAAGTCATTCGTTTCGTTATAAACACCGAATTCATTTTTAGTTATGAATAAACGAACTGCATTGAATATGTAAATAGGTGTTCAAGTACTAAGCACCACATGATTTCGCGTAGATAATTCAGTCAGTTGATCACTTAGTTGTTAAAAATAAAGCCAGAACAGAGTGAACACTGTACATTTTTTGGTGTATGTACCTGTGAAATTCTTACTCTTATATTTGCTGTATTCACATATCTTTAATTAATTTTAGTTAACACAATCTAGCGTTGTCACACAATAGGAGAGTTAATCATTTAAGTTTCATATGATAAGATCATATTTTACCCCTACTAATTATATTTTTGGTGTTGATAATTACTTATCGACTAATCAATCCGCTATAGATAGCAAGACAAAATGATTTTTCTTAGATCGATACCTGTTTTTATAATTTGGTCTAGGAGGTTCTGCGAATCAGTCATCTACCACTATGTCCATTTTTCCATAGCGTCCCAGTGTGGTGTGTGCTACTGATGTCGATAGATATAAGTAGTATGTATCATTAATCGAAAGTGAAATACCTGGAGGCAGAAGGTCGAAGAAAAAAGAACGAGAACAGAGAATGATTGGTGTGAAAATGAAGGAACAATAGGGTTTGAGGCGATTGATTGGTATTTTATAAATTAAGTATTTACTGTATGCTTCTAAGATTTTACTAAGATGTTCTGTAATTTTGTATTCAAATAAATTCAATTGTTTCCATTTGTGTTCTCTTTCACTACACCAGAAAATTTAGTTGATTCATCTGTATAACTTCGTCATATGGCCACATATCCATGTGTTAGGCACGCTCCATACATAATCTAACCATTATTCATTCTATCTTTGCAGCGTCCACGGAGAAATCACTTCAATGATAATAAATGTCCATTATTTTCAGTCTTATACGCTAAACTGTTAACGGGCATGTACCACATCCGTTCGTACTTAAAATGCAGAAACAGTTACAATTTAAATCATTAGTAACTTACGTATAACTGACCGAATATTTTGCTATTAAAATATCATGAACTAAGCTGGATATAATATATTCTACGAATAGATATGGAGTGTCTGTAGCACAGTGATATGGCTCAGGATCTGTATGAGTGGAGCAAATACATTCACTTTTTTGTCTTAAAATACTTATACGTTTTATTTCAGTAACTTATTTTTTACCTGGTATCATAATTTCTATTCCTAGTCATTATTATTACTCATACTGTTACTACTTTCTCTACTCTGGCATTTTTCGTCATAATTTCATGAAGCTATGTTGATGTGGTGTAGTAACCTGAATCGATGCACTTATGTCCCAGGTTCTGTGTTTTTTGTCTGAATGACCATCTTTTTACTTCCTTTGCTTATGCACCGAGACAAAATTTTAATTTACGCATTAGTATTTTCCTTAAAATTTCAAACGTTCCTATTTTCTTGTTTCATTTTCTTTCAATTCTAGATTTAATTCATTTGTAGGCTTTAAAAAGTGAGTTCCACTTTTCTTCGTTTCTTTTTCCAATATTCAGTAGTACTAAATCATTTAAATAAAAACCGTTTTTCAAGCTACATATTTACTTTGTATTACAACAGCCAACATAAAAAAAACACTAGATCACATGGAATATTGTTCCGATCGCCTAATCTTAAAACCTGACGATTCACGGAGGTCGATCTTATATAATATGGAATTTGTCTGCATTACATACAATCGCCGAACTAAGACCTGATTTTCAGCTTTCGTTATTTTTCATATTTGTAAACAAAAAACTAAGACAGACTTTGTCCTATTATGTAACACAGACAAAACATAAAAGCTAATAGCGAATGCTACAAATCAGTACGTAAACAAACTCCTTTGGTATTGCAGAGCTATGAATAACGTTATGGATCGTCCATGGTATGAATAATGGAGATTTTCTATTCAGTGGCAAATACTTAAAACTGTTATATATACAGCGTACCATAAATAATATACAAACCATCATAACGTAATAGACTAAGTGTTAATAAATACTAATACACTTTGATTTTATAAAACTGACATTATGACGTATAACATTACAAGAAAGTTTGAAGTGTACAAACTCTCATACTTATTCAGGGAATGAATCATGAAAGTCCAATAGAAAATGTTTCAAATGACAAAACACAAACAATCGATTAAATAATGAATTAAAGCTGTCACTTATGCATACATATATAAAATATATAATAAAAAAAAGATACATCTTAACAGATTAATAATTATGAAATAACGTAAAAGTTACAAAACGACCATCTATTGTTTATTACCATATATTCCAAAAAATGACTTACCAATTATACTATCCTGAAACAAGTATAGAAATCAGTATATATCCGTAGATTTTCATTACTCTTTGAAACACACATCACTGATCCAATTCGAATAACGATTGTGAACACGAATCATGAAATTAAATAATCTTTATCAATCATCGTACTAAAAGAAACCAAGCGAAAACAAGAAACACTGAAAATGTTTATATATTTCAGTGAGAATATTTATTAAATGTGAGTAGATATACATAACCTGTCCAATAAATACACCTATTGAGCTACTAAGCATATTGGGAAAATTAGGAACTATCACAATCCTCAAGTGATGTTGAAAGGTGTTTGTCGAAAAAAAACGTGTATTTTCAATTCCACAAAGTGTTTTAGAAGGCACTATGAAAACAGCAAGTGTGATTCAAGGCCAGAAAGATTGTCATCATTATATATTGATGAAAACCTCAATTGTATGCTGCGTCCTCGAATTTCTGACAGGCATTTCAGTATCCGGTCGGTTACTGACGAACGAAGTATGCGAAAACCGCACATACACACTATTTTGGACGGTAAGGCCAATAGGAAACTGTAAAGACTGATAGCTGAAGTCTTACAAAAGTACTTTGAACAACGAAAACGGAGAAGTGTATGGTGAAAATAAAGTCTGAATAACATCACCTACAAATAAATATTAGTTCTGACGACCTCGATAACTACACATCGTATGTTCGTGGGCAACAATGCATACAGTTTTGAGAAGCAACCCCTCAGTGGTACAAATTCCCATTATTTCTCAATCGGAGCCAATAAAAGCAATGGGTAGAACAATTCACTCAAGATGGCTTTCAAAATTACTCATATAGAGCTGTAATCAGTATTCAGGATGATCCACGTCACATGCTTTAAGGAGAATTATTACAATAAGAAGTCCACAGACATCTGTATTATGTATGATAATCATAAAATAAGTCGATGTGTCGTCAATGTATTCGTGGTTCACTTACCACTAGCCAACTTTAGAATGTACTGAAATTGATTATATGGATTGAGTAGCGTTATTATTTTCGACTTCAGTTGTTATAAAATGTTTTTCTGAATAAAAGTAACAATTATGTGAATTCCTATCATTCTGTTTTCGACATAATCAAGTTTGTAGTTATTCCAAAGTATAACTTCCTTTGTAAACGAACTGAAGACTAGGTGACGTGCTATGATTCGAAGTGGTTGATATACTGGACTATTTGGCAAAACTTATGAACTGACAGAATCATCAATTTTGTTAACGACCAAACGGTGATCTTGATACCTTTAGAATGATCGTTGTGATCATTAAATTAAATAACCATAAAAATCTTCAAAAAATTAATGAAGTTGAACAGTTTCGCGACTTCTGACATATGAGCACATCGACCGACATGCAATAGTCTCATCGCAATGTTAAGCTTGTTCAACTTTATGTGGTTGGAAGCAGAACGCATAATCGAACAGTGACATAAAATTTGTTGGATGTCGAATAACACATGCAGTATAAAATACGAAGAAATCATGTGTGTCTGATATGCATATATGTTGAGGAGCTTAAGATAGTCGCAATATGTGGTTCTTAACGGTGGAGGTTTGTATCTCAGATGGATAATTTTGGCAGAGTTTCATTCTCTGAACCTGACGGTTTGGTTTGTTTTTTGTAGACTTTGACTTTTGGATATTTGTGTCATTGGTGGAGAGCAGGGATAGAGATTCCTTTGCTAGGTTTGATTCGATTGAGTCGAATAGGGCCGTTATGATGAAGGATATCACCAATTCGTCGTTGTTGATTCGAATCTCTTTCATCTTATCCAACTATTGTGCGGGAGACTTAACGGGGTGATTGGGTGAATCAACTGTTTCAATTCTCTTGAAATTTCCCCAGATACATTGTGTTGAGATTCTGGGCAGTGATGCTATTAGACGTAGTGGAATGCTTGGTTTGTGTAGTTCTGGTCTACCGTAGAATTGAAGGAGTACTGGTCCATTGTATTTCATTCTTCATTGATCTTGTATTGGTATTTGTCCTGCTTTGACAAGTTTGTTTGAAATCCTGTAGATTTAGTTGTCTAACATCTTGACTGGATTTGTGTGCAGTGATTTACATACGCTTTTATCGAGAAGTAGTTCCTCAGACTTCCCTGATATATTCTTCATTCTCCATACTTACTTTAGAGCGCTCATCCAGCTCAGAGAGTGAAACCCCACCAAAATGTGGTTATAAACGTTCAGGGACGCGACTTGGAGTTGTTTTAAATTTCGATTTTCGACATTATTTCATACTTTTGACTCACCAGGTAGTTTCCATATGTATTGTTGCTTTGACTCGTTTTGGTTTTCTACTTTGTTAATTTCTTCATGGCGCGATGATGTTTTAGCAATAAAATAGTGAGTCTGGTTATTGGACAGTTAATCGATCTAAATGCAACAATTCGATTTGATTGAAGGATATTTGACGTGCACTTATTGACTGATCGTTTAGGGTAAACAGTTTTTATGAAGACCTATTCGTCGAATCACTGTACTGCTTTAGTAGTATTAGTTATGTCCCGATAAGTGTAGTGAACGCTAACTTGTGAATTCGTTTATGGACCAATACTATGTGTATATTTCTATCGTATAATTGTTGACTAACTAAATTATTCATGTTCATGTCCCCCTCATTATGAGGTTTATTTTGAACTGTGAACTAACATTATATGATTTACCGTTCTTGAATTATACCCACTCTATCAATCACTGTTCCCCACATTCACAGCCACATTTGGCTAAATCGTGTACAAATGTTATTTTCTAATTTATGGCACGATGTAGTCTGTTTGATTGGTATGTAAACCCAGTATGCTTCAAATAAATTATTCATATTGCAGAAGCTGTTATTGGTGTTCTGGCTTAACTGTCTGGGCTAGGCAGAAAGCAGGATCGATAAGTACTCTAGGCTGCTCGTACGGGTTACGTGTGTCATTGATTCGATCGATAAATCACTTCTTCCTAATAGGCGGCACAAGATATAACAATTAGCTTCCACATGTTATAGCAGTATTTATCTGGAGTTCATTAAAAGTTCAGAGATAGCATCCATATACAGTCTTTTTTTAAATCTAGTTTGTAACGCATCACATTACGTTGACATATGTATCGTGTACTAACACAAAATCTTGATACATATCGTCTGATTTGATAATCTGGTCTAAGTCTACTCAGTATATATCAGCAATAATAACTGTAAATATTACAACAATAAAACGTCTGAATTTGGATATCCTGTACAGAATTAGCTTGAACAAGTTCATCCTAAATTTCTCCAAGTATTTCAACAATTAATATCATGTAACTGAAAGTTTGAATTTTGTTATTACCTACTATTATGTATAATGATTGCTATCTGATTAGTTAATACGTTTATTTAATATTTCTTTACAGATTAATATGCTTTAAAGCTTCATATTTAGTTAGTGCATTTCATAAAGGCTTGCACTTTCCAACCAATTATGAAGGCCTTATTCCCACTCTTGAAATTAATAAAACCGAATTACAATGGAGTTTAGGAGCTTTATTATATAAATTAAAGTAAGATTATTATTATTATTATTATTACTATTATTATTATTATTTGTACATGAGATGCTCGAATAAAACTATATAGGATACTTTTAACTAAAGAAACCGAATATTCGTAAGCAGATATAATAATTCAATTTAAAAATGTATCACTTCAGTGTGAACCTTAAAATAGCCACTAATGTTATATCAGTATTGTTTATTCCATAGAATAGAAAAAAATCATTTCTTTTAGAATTGGAATTATTATTTCTTATGTTGAGTGCTAACACTAAAAATTAATATAAATGGCTATAAATAGTGAATATAAAGGAACTGTTACAAGGATTATAGAAGATCTGTAAATGATCTGTTCAATGTTTTGTTGTATCCTTTTCCAAATGAACAACTTTACTTCAATAGCGATAAATCACCAGAGCAAAATAGCTTACACCTAAGGAAAACATTACACAAACTAATACTGACAAACTTTGAACAAAATAGAAATGGCAGTAATGTGAGTTTTCAATCCTCCTTTAGTTCAACTCAGTAAGTCATATGCGATGTAGAACTTGATACATATGTGCATCGCTTGAAGTGGATAAATTAAATTAGCACAGTTAGATGACATAGTACATGAAGTAATAGTGGCACAAAAGATATGATTCGAGAAAATATGGATTTTCGGACTACGAAAAATGCAAGGTAATTTAGAAACTTAGAATCTAAGAGAGGACAAAGAGTGAATGCACCTTTGCTATTGTGATCGATTCTAAACCATATCCTCAAAATCTCTAACTTTTGGTTACGAAAATCGCTCAGGACCCAATCAAGTATTCTGCATATACTTACAAGACTTAGTATAACACCCAATGATTCATGAATTAATGCCATGTTTTGATCTGACCTCCCCTAGTTCCCTCCCAACCTACTCCTAAACAAGTCATCACGGATCGAGGTATTCGGTGAATGGACATACGTAAAACATGTCCCAACCACCTTGGTTTTCAAAGGTTCACTACCTCACCAGTCGATTTGTCATCTTTATATAGTACTCTGAGTCTAACCTCAGCAATACTTAGTCGGTGGTCCCAACGTACACAAAGAATGCTTCGAATACATCAGTGATCAAATACCGATAAAGTTTATTTTTAAAAGCCATGTTTTGCAGCCATGAACAGGAAGAATTGCTTCCCGCCCTTTCGTTGATAGACGGACATTTCATTAACATCGCAAGTGACATAGGTCATCAAAACCCAATCGAGCTCCTTGAAACCATCGCGAGACCAACCCACTATGGTTGATAACGCCTCCAAGATAAAGGAAGTGGTCGACACACTCAAGTGCTTCACTCACTATCATTACTTGGGGCATTGATGCAGACTAATCCTCAAAAGCTTTTGAATTTTCAATACCTCTTTCTTTACTAAATTTGAAAAGTTATCTGTTATTACCTAGAACCACAGCCTCTCCCATTTTTTTTACTTTCACTATCCACCACTGCTCACGATCATCACATAAATTTTTTGTCAGTCTACGTTCAAGTTGCCTTCGCTCTTCATCGTGTCCCGAGCCTGTTGGGCTGAGCTTGTTTCCATCTATCAACTCAATAAATGCTACCAAAATCCACTGTCGCTTCCTAATTTTTATTTTGAGTTACTGGTAGACATTCATGTTGTTCTCATAGCTATTGGTATATCATATCAGTCTGCATCAAGGTGCTTATCATCTTGGTGACTAACTTACCTCTTCTTTAGTTTTTTCTGGAACATACTGTTAGTCTTAAACTGACTTCTAAGGGGTGTTTCTGCTGCGGCCATTCAAGTTTACAGACACACAGAGGTAAGTCGCATAGGTTCTCCGTATCGACTAGATGAGATAAAGTGAATAAATCCACTTGCATCCTGTACACAGGTTTTGAAAACTCAACATAAATCAGTAGCTCGAAAACTTATAGTCCTAGATAAGAAAACCAGTTTTTTCTATTTTAAATAAGGTTTGAACACTGAAAGCTCCGGCACGTAGTTTAAAGAGCGAGTCCAAAGACTGAAATCTTTAGCATTGGCGGGAATTAGTTCTAATGGCAAAATTGCAGAAGAAGGGTTGATGGTGAGGATAGAAAAAGTATTTGAAAGTGATGAAGGGATTTGACCACGAATAAATGGATCTCGAGTATTGTTAAGAGCGTGTCGGTATTTATCACTTCCCGGTTACCGACATGGTAAAAAGATATTTATTCTCGAGGTGCCTGAAAAATAAACTAGATTATTAGTTGTCTTGGTGACCTGGGAACGTGACTGCGGAGTCTGAGGGATAACCACTTGAGATCAATCACACATGGTTTTTATACGAAAGTTCTCAATGAGTTAGGTTTTTACTTTCAAGGCCCCATCGTGAGACAAAAATTTAATCTTTCCCTTTCGTTTTAAGAAGGCAACATCACTGTTATTAATGGTTATATGAGGAAGAAATATTACTGCCTTCACGATGAAATGCAGTCAGCAATACAACTTCGCGATCAGACCTTCAATTGCTGCTTTTATTCGCACCGTTCTTCAGCACACCTTCCTGGTGTAGTAGAGTCTAAATAAACAAGTGTCCCAGCCAACTTTATAGCCCGGCTGACTCATCACGATAGAGAATCTCAGCCATCACCCCGAGGTAGCATCTACGGTTGGGTTCTATTCAACTATCGAAATGTTCATTGTTTAGACTATCGGACACAAAAAGTTGAAATAATAATACTAACTGTAAGAAAATTATATTATTACTTTTCAACTTCAGTTGAGCTATTTTAAAAATTTAAAAATAGACAATGCGTCTTCATAGAAGTAGTAACTTGGAAAAGTGATACTCAGGTGTTATAACTGTTTTATAATTTCTCCTTATTATGACCCAGCTGTTCCTACTGCTTAGTATTATTGGACACCAATGCACTCTACAAGTCCCCAAATCAGAACACGGTTGAACAGGAAAGAAATTATATTCCGAATAACAAGGATAGATGGAAGTAAGAAGCGCAATAAGAAATACGTTAGTATATTTATGGTTTTTACATGCGAAGATTCTAGAGTCTTCTCCAAGCATCGACTAGAGCTGATTGGTTAAGAATTAGCAATCAGCGTGCACTAACACAATGGTACATGGGACATGCTTTAATCCACTCTATGTCCCGCTAACATCAGGCAAGCAATTCACTATGTTAATGAATCTAACATGTCTTAACAAATACCTATCCAATATTTTTCATAGTGATTTTCTGCCTACGTCTTTCGCTAATTTTATCAACGAATGTTTGTGAGTTCACTGTTTAAGATTTGACTCATGTTTCTTTCTTTCTAATTCTTTCCTTTCTTTCACAAAAACAAACATTTAGAGCAACTACAATAGACGAAGAACAAAAGAGGGAAACTATTCTGTTGTCAGTGGTTATTTTTTGCATTGTAATCGTTTTAATATTAATAGCTATTATGCTCTATTTTACAATACTCAAATGTTTACGCACAAGTAAACAAGAACAAAATGGTTCAATTACAACTGATATGAACAATATAGAATCGAATGTAAAAAGTAATAATGATACGTTAAATCAATTAAATGATAAAATGCCATGATTTCCGAATAATCATTATCCAAATAATATACATCCACTTACTAACACTTCATATCATAAGCGCTTGTCATATGTTTACATAATGAGCGCTTTATTTAAATTTATTTGACTCGTGTTATGGTTATGTACTCATAACTTTTCTTTAGACATTAGTCTGTTGAAACAAAGGAAAGATAAGATACTATTTTATTGAGGTTTGTGTGCGCCCGATTCTTACATTTGTAATTATTTTCTTTGATTTGATTATTTATTTATTATAACTATTGTTTACTTCAAACTTATCTTTATTTTTGATAATAAAAGCTGAACAAGTTTTTTTTCCGTTATAATTGTATTCTTACTTACCTTACATTGGTCGATCAGCTTAAAGACGCGTGTCAATTAGTGGCTTAGTCGAGATATAAGTCACACGGGGTAATACGTGCTATGCGATCATATTAGCTTACTGACGAATATTATTCGTTTGATAATTACTGGTTAAAAAAATTCTATACTATCCTCGTAATTGTAATAGAGATTAAGACACGTATACGTGCATGATACGACCAGTTAGCCTTGCATAAGATATTTTAATATATGAACGTTTGTGTCTGAGTTCAGTGTGTTATGTCGCAATCAACTCCATGTACGAAAATCTATTCATCAATATAATAATTATTAACAATGTCTTCAGAAGAGCATACTGAAGATCTCACAAAACATGAATGGTATTCAACACTTAGTGAAATAAAGGCTTGATTTAATTTGACGATAGATTCTCACATCCTTATTCAATAAACTAATAAATGCACGTTAGATATCCTTCAATCAAATCGAATTGTTGCATTTAGATCGATTAACTGTCCAATAACCAGACTCACTATTTTATTGCTAAAACATCATCGCGCCATGAAGAAATTAACAAAGTAGAAAACCAAAACGAGTCAAAGCAACAATACATATGGAAACTACCTGGTGAGTCAAAAGTATGAAATAATGTCGAAAATCGAAATTTAAAACAACTCCAAGTCGCGTCCCTGAACGTTTATAACCACATTTTGGGTGGGGTTTCACTCTCTGAGCTGGATGAGCGCTCTAAAGTAAGTATGGAGAATGAAGAATATATCAGGGAAGTCTGAGGAACTACTTCTCGATAAAAGCGTATGTAAATCACTGCACACAAATCCAGTCAAGATGTTAGACAACTAAATCTACAGGATTTCAAACAAACTTGTCAAAGCAGGACAAATACCAATACAAGATCAATGAAGAATGAAATACAATGGACCAGTACTCCTTCAATTCTACGGTAGACCAGAACTACACAAACCAAGCATTCCACTACGTCTAATAGCATCACTGCCCAGAATCTCAACACAATGTATCTGGGGAAATTTCAAGAGAATTGAGGTTACTATCTTAGCCGCGTTGATTCCACATACCTAATTTTAAACACAACGTATAAAAGAACTGTTAAGTAATCATAACATTGAACTGACGATATGACTATCGTGGCTATGTTAACGTTAAACCAATTATTATTAGTGGCCCATACAAAACCCTGGAACTTAACACTAGCGTTATAAAAAAGACATGTTATGTCAATAGCTTATATATATACTTTTTTTTCTCGGTTTAATAATAACGTAAAAAGAGTATTTGACACAACTGTACTTGATCCGCATACTCAATGCAATTTTTTGCTTCTTAACCGTATATTCGTTTCCGTTTTGTGGATTACTCTGATGCACCCTTGGTTACGCACCTAGTCGTAAAAAGCGGTCTTCACCGGCTCAAGGTCATGCACTTGATCGATTTTGTTAAAGAGTCCAACTTCTAGCAAGTTCACCCTTTTACATATACGCATTACAAAAGAGTTTTTTTTTGTTGCTGTTTTCATGGTTCTTCGTACACAAGATATCTACACT
>NW_017386032.1:622493-667401 GCF_000237925.1 Schistosoma mansoni | reverse complement strand
CTTCTCGTGGAGTGGGTGTTGTTTACGAAATCGAGAGGACGAAAAGCGGATGTTCGGAGCTTTAACTGGGTTGGTGGACACAGAGGGGAGTTGGAATACCCTGATTCCAAACCAATGGTGCACATGGGCTCCAGGAGGGAAAAATGGCGTGTGAACCGATTATTGGTTACCGGTTACCAAGGGACTGTATTTCCTGACGTTGCTCCACCGCCTTGTTGATCAGACCTTTAGGCCAAATGATTCGGGTGTAGCCCCCTGAAAAACCACCTACTTCGGTCTGGACACCCGGGCAGTATCACAGCCCATACATAAATCAGGTGACCCATGTGGCGCATATGTATTTGGTGCCCTTTTGTACCAATATTTATGTTCAAATAAATGCTAGTCTAATGATAGATGACAGCCACTACTTTGTATGATCCTTTTCCTAACACTTCAGTGAAACATCAATTACCTATCTACAAAATACGATAAATGTATTTTTGTCTGCAAAAATATCCGATAATTGGTATTTCTGACAAACTAGTACCGGATGTGAAACATTCTTTTGTTTCTTATCTTCCTTCTTATTATAGTGGCTGTAAGTTACACCAGTTTATATATTAGTTCAGAAACCCTGCGCTTTAATAAATATATTTTTTTACTGACATATAACAAAAAATATATTTATTAACTTTCTGTCCAATGCTCAATTTATTAGGACTCATCAGGTTCGACCTTGGTACTCATACCTACAAACTCATTAATCTGGACTTCAATCTTCAAACATTTTATTAGCTCATTTTATAGAATAAGGTACTATTATTGATTCGTTCTGATAATGAATAGCACACAATTAATGAAAGCTGTGCTTAAAAAATAGATCTAATTCAGACCTACTGGATCACCATTGAGTTCAAAATTTACAAACCTGTTTTACGGTATATAAACAACATAGCTGATATTTCTGATACAGTTTAACACTTAGACAAATTGTAACGTTACAATATAGTCGCGAATATAAAACACGAAGCTCTTATCTTAAAGTAGCTTTTATTATTTTTGTTTTACGAAAAAAGTCTATTTATTACATATATATTGGGTCGTGATTCTCATTTATGTAATTTTTACCTACATATTTCCTGATTGTGCGAAATAACTCTTGTGTTCCTTTGATTTCTGCTAACAAGGTTCTGGTATTACCCATTTTTAAGTTTGGGTTTAATTCACTCGAAGTATGGACTTCTGAACCACCATAGGAATACTGTTAAACTGAACTTCCCCGATTGTTAGACGATCCCATCGGATCACTAGAAAGTTGTGAATCTAGGTAAATTATACTTCTCTTAGTTAACTAATCATGCCTAATAAGACTCCATACTTTTGCTTAATTGCCATAAAAACAGTTTGTAACCCCGTAAAGCATTAGTTTTCACTGGCCTACTATTTTTCTAGAGCTCGGAAATGTAAAACATTGCTTGGATACTTCCGACTGACTACAACAAATTTAGTGCACTTCAATATGGCGGTTAGGATTCGAATTTATCGACAGCTAGAGCTTCAATGTCACTTGTCTAAAGCAATACAAAAAACCTGTTGACACATCCCACAACTCCTACATCACAATAAAATAAAGTATGACTGAAAAACAATAGCGACGTCTAGTTGTAATATATTACGGGCTCCGGAGCATAACAGACTCAAGAAAAGATGTACAATAATGTAGCTACAATTATTCAGTCTAACAAACTTGGTGATACAAATCATAAATTAACTTTGTTCCTGAAGAGCACGAGACATTTCTTCGAATGCTTCAACAGCGATTTGAGCCTCTGTCTTCCCCAGTTCTGTAGTAGCGCTCGACAACTCGGATTGTGCCCTAGACATTCCATCTTTAACAGCATTTAGGTCCAACTGATCAAGTGAAGCTGCTTCTTCGGCAAGAACTTGAATAGATGAGTCACTATTGACAGTTACAATACCGCTACTGACTAAAAAAAGTTTAAGATTGAAGTAGTTATGTATACTGGTTCGAGGATAGAGAAGTCAAGCTTGCAATTTATTTGTATCATTATTTTAAAGAAAAAACAGCACGAATAACACTAGGTGTATTTTCAGAGACATAAATGATAACATACTAAACCAGTAAGTAATACGATTTTCTAAAGGGTAAAACACACCAAAGAATGTTGACTTAGCGCAACTAACCTATATGTCACAAGACGATGTCATGAAATTATTACCTTTGCTTTTCGCACCCCTAAATCCCCTGGTACGTTCGAGGGAGAGGAGAGTTCGCCCCCCTCTTGAAATACCAGTGTTTGCGCCAATTCTACCTTACGTCTCAGTCGACAACAAATTCATCGTTCTAAACGGATTGATGTCAGAAAGTTGGTTGCCGTTTCTGTTGCAACCAAATATTAAACCAAGATAGGTTCAAGGTTAGCTACCATCTCACCTAAAAGTATAGATGAGCATTGGCTTCAATTGCATGACGCCATGAAAATGAAGAGTAAAGTTGCTTACCTCTGGCCTTGTGTACAGATGGGGTCGACCTTTAGGTTAAGGAACTGACTTAGTTGTATGGCAATTAAAGAATTTTCCAATATTTTGGAATGAGTCTATAATTGTTCTAATCTTTAAAAAGGGTTCACGTCACATAAGCAACAACTATCGGGTAATAAGCCTACTTCCAACTGAATCCAAACCATCTGCCTTCGTCACACGGTTCAAAACCCTAGAAACATTGACACTCGCGATGAGCATGTTTGTTTTCGTTCTGGTCGAGGATGTATTGATACTATCATCGCCCTCTGCCGAATATTGTCCCAGCGAATTCCATATCTTGCATTGTTTGCCGATGCTGGGACTGGTTGGAAAAAACGGTAATCAGTGCGTGACGTGTTGTCGTGGTATAAAAGCAGTAAAGGACTTGCTTTTGTTGGTCCTTCACGGCTCCCTGGTTAAGGTCCAAGAGATGTTGCGACACAACCTTGAGACGTTATCACACATGGCTCAGAATAGAAGCCAGTGGCGATCCTTCTGCAACTTTCTTTTAATTTCCTTATAAAAATAAGAGTAACTCCCTCAACCAGAATTCTTTCTGGTTGTATTTTTCTTAACTGAATTGCTTTTACCACTATTACTATTATCATTACCATTATGACTATTGATCTTACCACCTTTCAAATAGTTTGCTTGACATGGTAGGAACCCAAATAATAAATATATCACCTAGTTAAGTTCGAAACGATAATCGCGACAGCCAAGTCTAGTTGCTGCATAGACGTAGCAGTTACAAGATATGTACGTTGCTAATTCTTACATAAATTTCCGTTAAATATGAGTAATGTTATGATAAACTTGGTCAGAAGTGGTGAAAAAATTCATATCTACTACAGCTTTGTATTATTAACCTTTTGATCGAAATAGAACGTTGCCTTAGAAAAGGTGGAAGTATGGTGAGTAAAAGTACTGGTTTATAAGTAGCTTGTCCATCGAACATGGGAACTGAGGTCACTCGCGTTAGTAGGATAAGAAGATTGGAGGAAGGTTAGTGTCACCAAACCAAGACGTAGCATCAGTTCATAGAGCTACTGATTGTTGGTCTGAACCATGTTGATGAGTGCAGATTACCTGCTTCGAGTTTGAGCGATAATCTTAATCAGTGTTTGGAAATGTTAACTCAGAACCGGTCCCGATGGTGCAGGTCTATTGTTTTTTTTACTTTCCTTAAGATCTTGAGCATCAGTAATCCTTCATACTCATCTTAACACCTTTTCAGAAAACATTCTCAGTGTCTAGTATTAGTGCTACTGCTATTATTCTAACCCCCTCGATAGTCATCTTGTAAACTGCATCTCGTTGAGTTGATTTGGCAGGGCAACTTGGGGTGACACTAGGCTCTACGTTGACTAGGATTGGCTACATAGAGTTTTGATGACTAAGACCTCCCCAAGGAGTTTCCCCACATTGCCTTTGAATTTATCTTGCGTCAGATTTTGAGAAGTCTTAGCTCTATATGTCTACTTAACTTACATTATGCTGGCCGTTAGTTTTGCAATTAAAATGAATTACTTCTAGCAGTCAGTATTTTTCATGTGGTGCCGCTCTTACAACTAAAGGATAATCGTATCCTAGGAGCCAGAAGTGATTGAACAGAATAACATGGCGAAGTAAAAGATTATATGAAAAGGAACTACGACGTTAATTATTACTGCGATTATTGGAAATGGTAACTCATAGATCATAGAACTAACATCAATATTGAGTGGAGAATCATTTGAATAGGTTATTAGTGCAATAACAAATACCTAGCATTCCTAACCAGTATTAATGAACTTAATGAACTATTCCCCGGACTAAGTAGACAAAACGTACCGAAATACTTTTTTACATTCCCGTCATTTTCAGTGACTGCAACAATACCAGGCTTCAGACAACCCACTGTGGGGACATGTTCAGGCAAAACACCAAAACGACCATTTAAAGTGGGGACGTCAACTTGCTTTACGGCGACATTGTTGTAAAAAGCTTGGCCTGATGAAGCGAAAGTAAGCTTGAGTTCCGTCAAACACTGTGTCGAAGTTTGAATACTCCGTAGTTGACTTGGAAGTCGAAAAATGGCAACCTTTCTGAACAGCTAAAAGAGACAAAAATTGTTTGGAGGCTATGTAGTTAGCATTTTCACAGTCCGTAATATTTAAACATTTAAATAAGTACATGAAATGAAATTTTACTTGTCCGAAATCACTGATGAGTATACAAACCTACGTGTGGCTTTTCTAGTTTTTATTTTAGCTTTCGCTGTTACAGAAGCAGGAAAGGAATTCTTGATCTTAAACGACCCTAGTAAAATATAAACATACTGAGGAACTATTTAACACTTGTCCTAAATTATCTTATTTTTCAATAGACTTTAATCCGCTTAGCACAGATCACAAATAGCTTTCGATACCTAGTTACAGGTGGTGGAACTACGGTTCGAATATTCTAACAAATTCCAAACAATACATTTTTCATTTGCAAACGCGCACACACTAAACCTATGGTAGTAAAGTGGTAAATAGAGTTCGAATGAGTGACACAAAGAGCATCTAACGAAGAATGACTTTAGTAGTTTCAACCTTGCCCTAAAATATTACTTCTGAGATGTCCTAATGAAAACAGTGATTATTTACTGAGTAAGTACTCTTCAATCTTCGCAACACAAGAAATCGTGTACGTAATTAAGCCAATCACAATGTTCAAGATAAGGTTGGCGTTTTTATTACGAACCTAACCCAACATTAATGCACGGGTGCTTTGCAGTTATATGAATATCAGCCTGTCAGTTAATGATGAAACTCGAAATCTACACACCGGTCCTGACTCGTAGCCCTAACACGATAAGTCGTTAAGTTGTATTATTTGCTTTCTAATGGGTAAAAAATGGCAAGATTTCGTTACGGTAATCTAACTAGTCACTAGATAGTCCATAGGTCTGCTCCACCCGAAACATTAAGCAAAAACCGCACCAACCACTTTGTGAAAGAAATCTTAATACAAGAATGTAACCGATGGCAACCCAATAAGTACTTTCTAGCTTAGGCTAGACAGAAGATAAGAACAAAGGTAATCAACAAAATACCACGAAGTCAACAGGGAGGTCACCACTTTACCATTTGGCGCGCTTTAAAAATCTCCTTCCCAAAAATTAATCATTAATCAATTGATTCAAATGGTCGTGGACAATAGTAGAACCTTTCACTTGGGTGAACTTGTATCTAGTACAGTGGATTACTGATGCTCTCAGGTAGAAACCTAGATATAGTTAAAGATCAAAAGAGAAATATCAGTAAATTACAGTATATTGTATTCAGATTTGTGTAGTAAGGACAGAAGGCCTACGGCCTGTGCTATTCCTTTCCTAGTATGCTTCTATGAGTGTCTAGTCTTCTCCTGAGCGATTCAATTGAAGCTGTGGACACCATTGTTTCGGGTAGCAGGTTCCGAGAATTTATGACTCGGTGTGAAAACCTGTATACCACGGGTATTTCGTTCGTTCTTGGCTTTCCTACTCGCCTACTATGTCCTCTGAGATGTTTCGATCTAGTGGGAGGAAGAAAAGAGAATATATTAGGTCCAAAATCATTTCCTAGTATTCTATACATCAAAATCAAATCACCTCTTAATCTGCGATAGGACAGTGTAAAGAGGTCTAGCTTTTCAAGTCGCTTTTTGTATGGTCAACCCCAGAGTTCTGGAGTTGCACGGGTAGCTTCCCTCTCCACTTTTTCGGAGATATCTGAATCACCTTATAAACAGGGGCTTGCAGAATGAATCTCACTAAGGTTGTGTATACTGTAGTGGACATGATAGTATCTAACTTGGTGAATGTCTGTCTTAAAGCCCATGGGGTTCTAACCCCCTTAGCTGCAACCTCCCGGGGATGGGCTGTGGTCTTAAGATAATGACTCACTGTCACCCCGATATCCTTTTGAGACCGAAACAGGGATACATGTACTTCCCCCATGCTGTACCTATTTACCTTTGTATCACCAAAGTGCATGTAGACACACTTTGTCGTACTGATAGGTATCAGCCACTCTTTAAACTAGTTAATCACAATGTTTAAGTCTGCCCGAATTGCACATGCATCTGAGTCTGCCGTTATATCTCGCCAGATTTTTACATCGTCAGTGTATAATAACATTGAGGACTCTACTATACTTGGGAGATCATTTACATACAGTATAAAAAGTAAAAGTCCTAGGACGGAACCTTGAAGCACTTCACCAAGTAATGGTCTCCAGGTGAAGTACTACAAATTTGTCCATACTTTTTGTCTGCGACCTACTGGTAAATCTTTAGTCCAAGATTTTCTAGCTAGAATAGCAGTCCATTTGTTGGCACCTTGTCAAACGCTTTGCTGAAGTCTATGAAGACAACATCAACTGATTTTTCATTGCTGATCATCCATTGCTCCCTCGCTATGAAAATGTTTGTTGTGCAAGATAAACCTTTTCTAAAATCATGTTGTCTTCTGTTTAACAAGTTGTTGGTTTCTACAAAAGTCATTATAGTCCTTGTGAATATTCTCCACAGTATTTTAGCTGCGACACTGGTGAGGTTGACAGGTCTGCAGTTCGATGGAAGTTGTCTTAGTCCTGTTTTATGTATTGGAGTGACGATTGCATCTCCTCAGTTCATAGGTAACACATCTTGGTCAAGTGACATATTGAATATCACAGTTAGTGGGGCTGTAATATATTATTCAAATTGTCTCGGGATTTCGGTTGTACTTCATCCGGTTCTGTTGACTTTTGTCCATGGTGCTAAGAGCCTTAAGTACATCGTCTTGATCAAAGTCCGCAGTGAGCAGATGGTTTGTTGACTTTAAATTTGGGTCTATTTCCTCGTCTAGAAGAGGAGCCTCAGTGGAGACTTCCCCCAAACAATTTGCCATAGCTTCACCTTTTTCCTGACCGCAACTGTTCGTTTAAGATTATTGTAGGGGCAAATAGATCCTCAAAATAAATAGTTCTCTAAGTCTTCGAATTTTCATGCTGACCTCATTAGTTTTAACCGACACATCTAGTTGAAGGCGTTCAGTCACGCACTCGCACCAGATCACCAGTAAGTACGCTATGCTACGCATCTCGTACGACCGTTAGCCAGCTTACATCAAACGCTTCTCAATATATGGATGGCCTTCCAAATGTATCATGGAACCTCTTCACTTCCGACTTCCCATTTGAATGGATGGCATACTTCGTTTGTGTTTCTGGTAAATGCGTTGTCAAACTCCGAATGCTTGTGGCATCTTCAGTGTCGAATCTGACGTGATCTGATACACCGATTCGTAAAATGTGAGTCTGTTCCTTGTTGGAACATTATACACCACTTTTTAAACCTTATTTTCATATATTGTGATATTTTTTCATATTTCGGAGTACTTTTTGTCGTTCATAGGTATATTTTATATTCATTGGAACGGAAATTATTTAAGATTAGGACTTTTTCGTCTCCTTCATTTCAGCTAATGCTATTTGGGCCTGATAATATAGAAGCCTGGTTCTGTTACTCAAAAGCTAACTTCACAAGCAAAGCATGTCGAGCCGCGTGCACAACTCCTAGTTGTGGTGATGTCACTACCACGCGATTTCAACAGGCGTGTCACATTTAGTATGCCTACTAGTGACTTTCCGGAACATTAAGAAACATTAAAAAAACTGTTCTTAAGCTTGGAGATTTAACCGACCGACAAAGTATAGACCAACTCTTCCACAATATAGACCTGCAACATGACTCAACAACAGAGATGTTATCACGATTTCAAGAGCTCGTTGGTCCATAAACCTTTGACTTGAGAAAGTTTAGACAGTTCTTCATATCTAAGCTCCCCTGACATGTGCAGGCAGTGCTGGTCTCATTTCAAAACAGCTATTTAGACGAATTGGTTGCATCTGGCACCGATCGCCGCATATGGTAAGCGATATATGTATCTTAACGTGGGTTTACACAAACGAAGAACTATACCAAACGTGAAAAGAATTGCTATGTGTAACCAGTAATGTCATACGTTACACCACAACTACAGGACCACTGTATCATCGAAAGCGCGTGGACTGGCTTTCGGAAAGCTATGGTTGGGTAAAAATGAATTCGATCATATGATAGACTCGTGAATCATTCGGTCGTCAAACAACACATGGACATCTCCCTTGCAAATGGTTCCCAAAAAGGAAAGCGACGACTGGCGAACAACTGGTGACTACCGGCGAATGAATACAAAACCGCTGCCTATCATTACCCTTTGCCTCACGTTTACGACTTGATAGCTACCTTGAAAGGCACAACTGTTTTTTTTAAAAAACCGTTCTGGTCAAAGCACATGACTAAATTCCCATGGTTGCTGACGTTATTCTCAAAACCGTTATAACTACTTCATTCGCATGTCTTTCGACTAAAGAAACGAAGCACAAACTTTTCAGAGATCCATCAACGACATCTTTTTAGCTCTCAATATACTGCATTGCTGTAAACATCTAGAAAAGTCAAATTGGAACCGACTTTCTGGGCTTTCTCGGACTCACTATTGATACTCATAGCATCCAACCCTTGAAAAACAAAGTGGTGGCCATTCTGGATTACGCAGAACCGGCCACAGACAAGCAACTATGTACGTTCAACGGCCTGGCAAGTCTCTATCGACCGTTTATACCGAATCGGGCATCCCTCATGAGACCCTTAACCAACCAACTTCGTGGAAATGCGAAACTCATCCATTTGGACGACAACGCAGAAGAAGCACTCTCCACAGTTAAGAAACCTATCTCCAGGGCAACCATGCTGGCACATTAAGGCGCTCAAGTGCTCATTGGTATCGCAGTAGACGCATTCGACTCAGCAATCGGAGGAGTCTTAACCACTCCTGGCAACCTCTGGCATCTTCCTCCAGTCGGTTGCTAGGCACCGAATCGAGGTACGGAACTTTCGGTAGGGAACTCCTAGCTATGTGTTCTGCTGCACGGCATTTTCAACCCTCTATCGAAGGTACAGAATCCACGCTTTTTACTGATCATAAACCCCTTACTTTCTCTTTAAGCTCATCTTCAGACAAGTACTCACCTCATGAGTCTCGACAACTGCACTACATTCCACAGTTTACTCCAGATATACAACACATTTCTGAACAGTTTTAAAGAAATCGAACCTCCTAAACTCGCCAAGCTTCAGAAAGAAGACACTGATCTTCAGCACTAGTTATTTTCGACAACTGTAAAACTGCGTTTGAAACGGATGGTAACAGGTAAGGAAAACTTACTATGTGACACATCTGCATGCATGGGTCGTCCGATCGTGCCATTTCATGTGATGGCCGGAAGCAATACCCATCAAGGACATAACTGCTGAAACAGTGACCTGCGCCTTCGTCGAACGATCGGTAGATAACTTCAGATGGCCTTCAACTATCATTACAGACCGTGGACGCTAGCTCGAATCTGAACTTTTCTGTTGTCTGACCACACTTTCAGGAATCATACAATTCTGAACGACCGCCTACCAGCCACGAGCCAACGGGTCGGTGGAACGCTTTCACCGACAACCAAAATCTTCACTCTCAGCTGCAGAGGACGCTCTTAATCGCTATTCGTGATGCAAAGAAAGCTGACACTGGATAGACTACAGCACAAAGTGTTTACGAAACGACACTCCGACTTCCAGGAGAATTCGTGGATCCTCCATCTTCTACAATGGATATAGGTCTAAACTCCCGCATAAGCGAGCTTACAAACTCCATGCGTTCCGTTAAACCTGTTTCCCTTCGACCCCGGTCAACCGTTGTCTTTGTCAAATATGCCCTACTATATAGTGCCACGACAGTCACAAGAATGGTCTAGTTTTATAAGAAAGGCTAAAATCTCTTCTGGAACGATAACCGCTGGCATATGTCCTACCAACTCGATTTTCCGTATGACCTTTGCTCTCTGATTGATCATCATGTTTGTTAGTTCTCTAAATTGCCACAGGCTCGAAAGTCATATTCTGTTACGACAGTAACAAATTTTGTGCCAATTTCTTTTGGGTTGCTTCATCTACCACAAATATCAAGTCACCTGAAATTCCGTCTTCTTCCTGTTATAGTCACCGAGGTCTGTACTGAGCGCAAACGACTGCTTCTAGTCCCGAAGAAAACCTATCGTATTAGAGGAGCTCAATCATTTTCGCTCCTAAATCCTTAACGTCACCGGCTGCACTGAACTGCAATAACAAGAAGCAACATACAGTACACACGTTTTCATTCCGACAATCTCTCGACAGGGTAAACGAAGATCCCTCCAAAGTCTTTCAGAGTGAACCTAAGTACTATATCATCGATAGGAACGGAACTAACTAGCATTGGCATTGTTCATCTCAAAGCCGAGTATTGAGAGGGAAACCCTCATCATATAGATTTCTCTCCAGTACAATCGAACGACGCAACCCCACAATGACAATACCCCACTTGATAACCGACAGTCACGACCAAACTTCGGTGTTATCTAACAGCTGGATTCAAGCAAAGCGTTTTGTAGGTGGGGTAAGGTTTCTGGAACACTTGAATAACTCCACCCAAGACATATCATAATATTTTACTTCGTCTCTTTATCATTGTTTTTGATTTGTATCATTTGTGATAAAATAAACCAAAATCAAATTTTTCGCTAATATGTGTATATATGTGCATACACAGGTTTTATTCCAAAAATATCACCGTGCGAAACTGCTACACGCCATTGCATGCAATAAAAACGCATATATGCTAGTTTGTTTTGCTTTTTCGCCCGTTTTTGTGTCCTTACGCACGTACGAGTGCAATTCAACACTCACTTGAAAATCCCTTTTTTTTTTCCTAAGACGGCTAAAAAGACCAAAAACTGATGAAGATTACTAAAAATCGAAGTTTCCATTGTACATGTTTTCCACTACTAATGTAAGGAAAGACTACGGACGTTTTTGAACACAGAAAGCCATCAAAAATATGTTTATCAACGAAAAATGCGTTGGTTTTCGACCTCTGATTGACCACATCTTAGGGTCGTCACTACACCACTAGGAGGGGAGCGAGCTATAGAGGTAAATAATTCACCAAAATAAATAGTCCTGTAAGTCCTCGACATTTTAAGCTGACCGCATTAGTTTTACTGGACCCATCTAGCTTAAGGCGCTCGGTCACACATCAACACCAGACCACTAGTGCGTATATCGTGCTACATATCCCTTTCAACTGTTAGCCAGCGTAGACCAAACGTTCGTCGACATACTGGTAGCCTTTCAAATATAACTTAGAACCTTCTCACTTGTGATTTCCGATTTGATTGAGTTGACATACGTCGATTGTAAAGGTGTTACTGGCAAGGGAGTCGTCAGACTACGATTACTTGTGGCATCTTTAATATGCTAAGTTCCCTATTGAACGACTCCACAAAAGTCTCTATGACCACTTTAGCCCACAACAACATGCGAAATTCAACTGTTTGTAGGGAATGGGTGTCCATGAAGTTCGTTCTGCTATATCGTGCCTCTAACTTCTAGAATTGCCCTTGTTTTCGTTAGGACTGAGCTTTATTAAGTATTTGGGACTTGAGGCACCCCTCATAACGTTTGAATTTGTGTCCTCCAAACGATTTTATGCCTAGACTTTGAATATATTCTGGTTTATTTTCATTCCTTTGGAGTGAGAGGGAAAATATTATACTTCCAGACAGTAAATAGGGGTGGAAAAACAGTAAAGGATTGCGTGAAAAGTTCTCCTGGAAAACTGGTAAAAATGTGCTTCAACGTTATTAGTGCAAGGTTTGCTCTGAAAGCATTTTTGTCACGATTAGAGTAAGCACTTGAAAATTAGAAGTAAATAAATCGCCAAAGTATGTAGTTCTGTAGGTCCTCGACATTTATGCTGACCTCATTAACGAGCACAATGTAATCTGTTACACTGAACGACAAACTGTTTCACGTCCACAATTTCTCGCAGTAGTGAAGGCGCTACCGCACGATTTCAACAGATATGTGTACTAGTGATGTTTTTAGACCTTATGATAACTTGCCAAAAACTATCTTCAAACGGAGAGACCTAACACATTGTCGGAGGTTGAACTTAGTGTTTCACAATATAAAGTCTGAACTTTGTAAAAGTGTATGTTGATAACTGCTTGGTAGTGAGTTGGGACAGAGAATTTCATCTCCAGGATCTGGACCGTTTTAGCGAACGACTGCTAAAACATGACATTACTAGAAATATTCAGAAATGTGATCGGAACTGTTTCTATGTACTTTCTCGGAGACGCTACTGACACTTAGGGAATTCACCCCTTCCAAAGCCAGATGGCGATCATTTCAGATTACTCAGAACTGACCAGTCAAGCAAATATGCTTGTTTACCAACCCAATAAGTCTTAATAGATTGTTGATAACAAAACGCTCGTCTCTCATGAAACCCTTTGAAAGTTAACTTCATGGTAATGCGAAAATCACCGATGAAGATGAAAATGAGACAAAATTACTCTCTGTAGTAAAGAAAGTTGTCTCAAAAGCAACTATGCTCTCATATCATGACATTAAGGCGTTTATGAGTATCGCCATAGACGCATCCGACTCGACAACTGGGGGAGTCAAATAGTGATAGTTAACTAACGCCTGGCGATATTTGTCAGCCTTGTCGAGACGACTGCAAGACACTAAAAGTTTTCTCAGTATTTGTGCAGGTATAGATAACTTAATCATTCCTCATTTTATTGAAATACGGTTACAATGAAGACTGGGTGACTATGACTTTTATGAATTACCTCAGCTATAAAAATTAGTTTAAATTTCTCCACGTCATCGATCTACAGGAAGTATATCGCATATTTTATCAATCTTCATATTATTTAGTTAGAGTGATTCATAAATATGGATGAACGTTCAATCAAGAATTTCATACCAATCATTAGCTTCAGGCATTTAAAATGAGGTTTTATAAAAATCACTGCTCAGTTTGAAGCACACATCCAATAAAATGACGTGAAATAGACTTGAATCGCTTCAGACATAACTCCTATTGAACATCGAAACGTCCTGGACTTGTAGTTGGCGCTTATGGTTGTCCTTCAGGTTGTTTGCGGCGATAATCAGGTGATATTTCGGTTATGATAACCATATGGGCCACTTACTCTGGACATGCATTGTAAGAACTCTTCTTTTTCTTAATTATTACAAGATTTGCTTCTTCTTTTCTATTCATGTGGCTCATATACAGTCGGAAAAGTATCCAATTGTAATAATTCCGGGTGATGGAGGGTGTCAGGCGTATAGCAAGCTAAAAAACTCAACGTCACCTCCTTTTTTAGTATGGATAGATCTACGTTACTTTCTCGAACCGGGGAAGCTAAATCAATACTTCGGGTAAGCTCTAATACTGTTCGATTTGTCGGTTTCTAGCTTAGTGTATGATCCAGTCACCAGAAAGTCCAGGGATCCTGACATCGCAGAAGTATATTTCCCAGGTTGGGGTGAAACGTGGTCTATCGAAAATCTGGATAGTTATAAACATAGCAGAACTGAATACTGTGGCCCGATGATTGAGTCATTGCGTCTTGATCCTTTCTTTGTATCCAACTGGACTATTCGCGGCGCACCCTTCGATTTCCGTAAAGCTCCAAGTTAGTTCAAAGCCTTTAAATTAGCTTTCTTTGCAGACGAAAATGAGGGCTTTAATGACAAACTTATGCGCCTGATTGAGGAAACTTACCAAAATGGTGGAAACCGGTCTGTTGTTTTGCTTGGCCATAGTTTGGGGGCTAAATACGGTATGTACTTCTTAAAGTCAATGAAGAAAAGTTGGAAGAATACCTACATCAAAACCTTTGTCTCACTCAGTGCTCCTCTTGGCGGTTCAGTAAAGGCTCTTAAAATTGAAGCGAGTGGTACGTTATGTTTTTCGATTATATTTGTTCAAATGCGTCAGTGTTTATTGGTTCTTCGTTTTATTTAAAATCTTAGCATACAACTCCATTCATGATACGAAAAGAGTTCACTAGCCATCATTGCGGCGGATCTTTACCCAAGATGTACGTATCTGCTTCCCATTACTTAGTGTGGGATCATCATTTATGTCTTGCACCCTTTTTGTCAACCAACAGGTCTTATGACAGTGTTTCATTGAAGTGAATAACAACGAAGTACTCGAACCTCACCGATTGTTTCAAAGCCTAGGAAAAAGTGCGACCGGAATCGGTTTGTCAATTATTGCTGTTCATTTCTCGAAATTCTACTTAATTTTTTGTAGTCATATTTATTGGATGAATTTCCGGCAATACTTGACTTGCCTAAATAATTGCTGATCAACTTAGTTTGTAGATAACGTTCTTGTTTGAATATTCCGATAAAATATAGCCTTATTGACACAATAAGTAACAATAAAAAAGTATTTCCATTTCTATTTGTAAATGCAAAATATTACTTTAGATTTGCTCCGCTCCAATACGTAGACTAATCGTAGACAGCCAAGTAGGTAATTTTGTTGGCCACCACGCTCATATTGAAAGACTTATCATACCCGGTTAATGGCTAATAAAATGTCTGCACTACCACTTAAAGCCCACTTGGTTCTGACCAATTTGCACTTCTAGTGACTTAGGACCAGTTGTACTGCTCATTGGTCCGCAATATGCTGTCTCTTTTCTGATCTTCATTGTCAGACTGTACTCATTCTATCCTACCATTTTATTATTTCATAAACGGAACCAAGGTTTCCTAGTCTACATTATGTTTTTTGTGGTTGTAAACTAACGTCATTTCACGGATATTAGTTCTGTGTAAAACATCTAAAGTCTTATATTCACTTTTCCTGTCAATATATTATTGTTGTTACTGTTGGTTTGTAACTAAAGTGATCATGTAACTCCGGGGCTTTTCACACAAATGTTATTTATTCCAGTCGCATCAACTGACACAGCTATTTGAATATGTAATATTCGCAGTTACTTTCAGCAAATCAGCGTATACTTTAACAGATCTTAATATCATGGGTTCAGTTTATAATTGGATGATATTGATGTCTTGAAGCGTCGGGTGACACGATGCTTTAATGATAGCAAGTTTATTATCCCGATATTTGCCAAGGATTAGACTTTTATACTTGAAGTAGAGGTATAGCAGTTCAGGCATGCTGTGAAGGCTTATTCAATATTCCATTAGTGGTAAGGTCATAAGAAGCAAACATTCAGGTGAGTTTTACCAGCCTTATTGCTAGGATTGATTAGTGAGAATAAATCCATCTATTATATGGGAAACGCTTCTATGTAAATGACTGATTCCTATTTATAGCTGTCAGTATAATGTATCTTTAATGAATAATCTCATGCAACTCTTTGATATTTTCTGGCGAACAACGTCTGCAATTGTTTTCTGGAATAAGTAGGTAATGTATTTATTTCCGTATTTGAAGTACTTTTACAATAAGCCTGTCCTTTTTAAACGTTGTTTAGATGTGCTGCTATTTTTGTAGGAGATAACTTTGGTGTGTTTTTACGCAGTCCACTTAGTTTCCGTCCTGTTCAACGCACGCTACCTTCTCTTGCTTTCCTTCTCCCGGATTCTCGTTTGTGGTCACCAACCGAACCTCTTATTATAACACCAACAACAAACTATTCTGCTCATGACTACGAACGTTTCTTTCGTGATGTCAATTATTCAATCGGTGAGGAAATGAATATTGTACACTCAGTCTTTTCATTTTAACTTGATAACTGTTTTAATGAGAATTTACTAACGATAGAAAACAAATCATTAGGTTTCAATTCAGTGATTGAGTAGCATCGTGCGTAACGTCTTTAACTTATGTGCGTACTGCTACGATGCCGTATACTAGGACAAGTCAGTTATCCACTGTTGCGTGTTTTCAAATGGTGATTCAGTTTATATTGAGCTGTGGTCTAAATCATTATCAAATTGAACCAGTCTTCATAGATACTAAATCGAGGAACAAGGTAATTTGTAACCAAATTACTATACTGCGGATCGTCGTTGAACAATCAGTTGAATGGAACTCGTCATTATATATCAACTTCATTGACTATGAGAACGCGTGGACATTATAGAAACTTCTTCGGCACTATGGAGTTCCTGAGAAGATTGTCAACGTTATCCGGAACTCATACGACGAACTGCAATACAAAGTCGTGCATGGAGGACAGCTTACAGACGCATTCTAAGTGAGGACCGGAGTCAAACAAGGCTGTCTACTCTCCCCCTTCCTCTTCTGGTGGTTGACTGGATTACGAAGACCTCGACATCTGAGGGGAAACACGGAATAAAATGGACAACTTAATGCAGCTGGACGATTAGGATTTCACCGATGACCTAGATCTTCTATCACATATACCTTAAAAAAGGCCAAGACAAACAGTGTAGCAGCAGCCTCCGTATCAATAGTCCTCATCATGCACAAGGAAAAGGCAAGATCCTCAAATACAAAACAGAAAACACCAACCCTATCGCAATTGAAGGAGAAACTGTGGAAGAGGTGGAACGTTTTATGTACCTGATCAGCAGCACGATCGATGAACAAGGAGGATCAGATGCAGATGTGAATGGGAAGATCGGCAAAGCAAGGGCCGCATTCCTACAATTGAAGAACATATGCAACCTAGAACAACTGTCTGCAAGCCAACATCAAAGTCATAATCTTCAATACGAACATCAAGACATTTCTACTGAACGGAGCTGAAACTTGGAGAACTACCACAGACATCATGAATAAAGTGCAAGTATTCCTAAACAATTGTCTACACAAGATACTGAATGTTCGTTGGTCGGGGACCATCAGCAACAGCCTTCTGTGGGAGGGGACAAACCAGCTTCCGGCTGAAGAGGAAATTAGGAAAAGATGTTGGAATTGGATAGAACATACATTACGGAAATCACCAGACTGCACCACGAGGTAAGCCCTAACTTGGAATCTTTAAGAGAAGCGGAAAAGAGGAAGGCCAAAAAACATATTACATTGGAAAATAGAAGCGGATATGAAAAGGATAAATAACAACTGGAAAGAACTGGAAAGGATTGCTCAGGACAGGGTTGAATGGGGAGTGCTGGTGGCGGCCTATTCTCCTCCACGAGGACGAACAGGTGTAAGTAGGTAAGTTTGATTATCCACCAAACTCAGTCGACAAAGAAATCTGTTGTTTGCAACCATCAACAAAGGTGTTTGCGATTTTTTGGACAAACTGAAGATTATAACCTAAATTTCGTAGACATTAAAACCACATCAATTACTCATGATGTGAATAATATATGAAAAAGTTGAGTGTTAGAGTGAGTTTCTAAGATAATAATCATGATATGTGTTGAGAAATCTTAAGTAATGCAGTTCAGAAACAGTCGTACTAGCGCAGATCCATTTATTCTGTATCTTCTGGTGTTATGTTTTGTTTTTCACAATTACTTACACAATGTTTTTCATTCCTTTGATTTTCATGTAGTCACTTTTTTAATCTCTTCACTGACGTTTAGTGTGGCAACTTAGCCCGATTTACATTTTTCGCTAGTCATAAGTTGTTTATGAATAACTAAATTCCAAAACCAGTAGAAATTACAGGATGTTAATGCCAGATAATACACCACGAAATAGTTTCAAATGATCTCATCGTTTTCATTTGCCTCTTCACTTGTTTTACTTTCGTAATAAATCTTGGATAAGGATGTTATTACTAGTGAAGCCTTTTTAACAGTTGTTATAGTGGTTGATAAAGTTCATTCAGTAACTTATTTCACTCTCAATATCTGGGTGGATCTGCATGCTAAAATTCATAAATTCGAGTAGTTGATTCCAGTAGTGTACCGACAAAAAGTAACTATCTAATCAAGTTAGTTAATTAAATTTATTGCTATTGTTAAAAGTGTTATGGCATATAAGTGTGGACATTATCTTAATTTCATCGAAAAGCATTTTCTAAATTACTATGTTCGTTTCTACGGCCATCACTTCATTCAACCGGTCTCCAAATCAAAACAGGGCTTGGAGAAATGTAATTATGTTTCGAAGAAAAAGGCAAAGTTAATCAGTCGTATATCAACAAAACGATCAAACTTTATGAACGGAATAGTTTTCAGTGAATATAAATCTTAGTGCATTATTTAACACAATGAAGATTCATTTTGAATAAATTAAATTAACTTCATATTGAACAAATCGATACAGGACAAAAATACAAAAAGTCAGTAAACAAAATTCCCTTTCAATCAACTTGAGGTTTCTAAAACTGGTTTCTTAAATGTATTATTTGGGGTTTTCACATCCTCAGCAGAAACTTTCATAGAGCAAACGTTTAAATCATTGTTTCACTTAAAATTATCACACTGTATTGTTGCACTCTTATACATTTTTATCCTCAGGTTTCCAGATGATGTCGGACAGTAAATCTATAATTGATACACTCGAAAAACCAAGTGATATTGATGAAATCTATTGTATTCATGGGGCAAATTTGAGTACTACTGACAAAATGATTTATTCACCGCCCAATTTCTTTCATGGTGGATTCCCAGATCAAGTGCCGACTTTAATTCCTGGAAATGGTGATGGAACTGTTAGCCTACGTAGTTTAGAAGTCTGTAAACGTTGGCCTGGTATAAAATATTTCGTGTTACCTGGGGCTGAACATGTAAATATTATGGGAGATCCTCGTTTTATTGATATTATTCGTCAAATTGTTGGTGCTAATACAACTAAGACATTAAACTGTTGTTAGTTATTTTCTTCACTTTATTGTTTACTTCTTCACTGTAATAAGATTCTCATTTCATACAATTTCCACCTAATAATTCGAATTATTTGTTACACTATGTGATGGTGGTCAAGGTAGACTGCAAAGTATTAGACACATGATCGTGAGTGTATCGAATGTCATATTGATATGCTCTAACTTGAACAATATTTTTGTTTTAATCTGGATAAGATTAGGATAACAGAATCTATGTTTTCTGTATTGTTTTTATGTCCTCATAATTTATTTCCATTATTACGGTATTTTATTTAAAAGTTATTGTTCTAATTAGTACCAAGGAACTATGTTTAAGTTTGAAAGGGTTGTAAAGGTTTTCTTTTTGTGTTAAAATAGGTTTAATCATAGGTTGACATCAACTAGAGAACCAGAGCCTATCTGAATCAACTTAATTTACGTTCTCTTGACAGTATACATCCATAATTCCACGTAAAATCAAATCCAGGGCATTTAGATTTCGTAGAAAGTATGATGCTTGTAAACAACTGAGTCGTAATTAGGACAAAACAGCAACCCAATATTTTTCTAGTTTCTGATGGTTTTCCAGCCGATTTTAGTCTTTCATAAAACTAACCTCGAATATCTTATGTGGTTATTTGTCTTGTGGGAATAAACATAACTACTAACAAACTACTATGCTGAATTGAGCAAATGTGTTTGTATATTAACTGACACATGTTTGGCTTATTAGTCTTAATAGTCAGATCTCAACTATTGGGTTGTAGATCCCACTCGAAGATAGCATTTATAATTGTTATCTGATGGATATAGCTCAGCCTCTCGTAAATCAACTTGTTCTTGTTTGTCAGAAAGCATATTTCCACGTACATCCCTACCATACATGTTAGCAGTTTACCCCAATGTGTGCAGATATATTATTAGCAAATAATATTTCATTTTCATCCTTATTATTTCCATTGTTCCTTATATCGCGTTAATCAGGACTGAATTAGTTAGCAGTGATTACAGATTAGTATAAGCTTAATATGGTGTGACGTTACACAAGTATATGATGCATGACATCTCTGTATTGTAGTAATATAACGACCACTTTAGTTAAAAGTACTAGGTAAATGTTCAGCATCTAATAACTGTTGAGTTGGCAAAAATAATAAAAAGCTAAGTTTTTAGGACAAAAAATCTGTAAGTGTATCAGTTTGGTTTTCGATCTCTTAACGTCTCTTATTCATTTGAAGTCATGGTGCGATACGATGTCTGGGATAAGCAATTCATAGTCTTCTCTAAAAAACTGCTGATTTATTGACGGAATTAGCAAGTTAGCAATAGTCAGGCCTAGAGAACCTAATAACATGATCAGTTGCTTCACGAGATTATTATCCTAGTCACATACTGTCACTCAGGCTGGTGTGAAAGTAGATCGAAAAAAAACCACTAACACGTGGATTGAAAATATAATCGGTTCATGAAGTCTTCAGTAACCTTACTGATTCAAATCAAGATTTGTAGGTTTTCTAGTCAGTGTTTGTAAGAAAATCATGACAAATTACTAATGACATAAAAGTGAGGTCCAAGTTAAGTAACTAGCTAATATATGTACACTTTTACTTCGATGTTGCATTATTCTCACTTGTTCAATTCAGATTCGTTTTAGTTTTCCACTGCTATTGTAAACATGGTTCTTAATACTACCATCTCCCTTTTGTTATGTTTCGATGTGCGGATTTAGAGTGTGCCAATTCGAACCTTATATATATATATATGCCAGGTCTTATTCTGTGTTTTTGGTAACGCGATAAGTACTGTGCAGGTCCTCATTTGATAGACTGTATTGCACTCAGGAGAGTCAGTTCAGTACACTGTAATATAGAAGTCATTTAAAAGCTTGAGTTTTCCTCCTACTGAGATGAAAATATTCCAATGTTTTGGATTTTTTTAGGATCAGATCATTATTTTTCTGAAGATTGAGGTTTCCAAACCAATAAATGTTTTTTTTCTCAACATTGGTATTGGTGTCAGGGAATGCTTCCGGTTCATAAGGTCGTTTTGGAATGTCTGACATTCCTTGCAATAACAATAAAACATATTATTCAGTATAATACTTCCGAGCTTAGCGATGATACATCTAGGAGTAGCAATATTTGGAATGTAGGTAAGTACGTTTATGCAGTTATTTGAACCTCACTTTTTTTCAGTAGGAACTGAAAAATTACATTGTTTAGTTTGTTTATCTGTGACATACTATCCATGAAAGCTTAACATGCAGAAATGGTAGCTTTATGTTTTCATGTTGGTTCCACGTAATTATAACCGATCTTATGTACATTCTGGATGGTAGTGATGAAAGTTTACAGATAAGCTTTTCAGAAAACACAATTATGGAGAATTGCATAATTTGGCTAATCACTCTGATCTTCTTTAAATTATTTCAGTAAAACTAAATGATTATTTTGTTTTATTTTGCAAATTTTTAAAGTAATTTAGCATACGTTTGAAATAACTCTATCTTTTACTCTGTGATGTCGAACTTAACGATACGAGGAGTTTGCGAATGCTATTGTTAGTTTGTTTTCACTGTTCACATAACCAAAAACTATTCCTCATCACAAGGGGGTTTTGTGGAGATTTTAGTAATTTTTATAGTTAAGATCATGACTCAATTGAAGATAAACCACCGTGGAAAACCTGGAAGCACTGGACGGCCGTTTCGTTTTATTGTGGGACTCCTCAACAGTGCGCATCCACGACCCCGCCTCGCGGGATTCTTGAATTTTGCAGTTACGTTTAACATAATCACCAAGTTCCAATATACGATTCTTCCAACCACAAGTTGGGCTAATGCAGCCGCTGGTAAGTAGAGTCCGCCCCAATTCTCAAAACTCTCTCAAATACCCATGCTTTTATAGCCTCTTCCATAAAATCCCCACTCACTATCTTTACACGGCGGTCCTGTTTTTTACAGAAGTGAGAAAACGGAAAGTGAAAGCCTGGCACTTAAACTGGGTCGGTGGACATAGAGCGTTCACCTAGGGGAGTTAGAAAATCGTGATTCTGAACCAACAGTTTGTTTAGAGTTCACGATCCTTATGGAATGACTAGTGTATAAACCTGATTTTAGTTAACGTTCCTTCCCCCTAAAAAACATTTACTCTAGTTTGGGTGCGTTGGCAGTATCCCAGTCCTCACAAAAATATGATAATAACTATCATGAAGCATATATTCTCACGAACCGTATAAACAGTATTTTAAAATACCTAATAACATGCAAATTTATTTCACACTGCTTCATCTCTCGATTCATTTTTATTTCCATTATTTGTATACTTTTAATTTTCAACTTACTCAACAACTCGTCTTTGTTTAAAGTTATATCCTGTCTAAACGATCTCAAGTTGCCAAATGGTTCCACCGAATAACTTTCCCGATATAGGTTTCCTGAAACCACATGTGGCATTTATTCTAGTCTCCTCCAACTTTCACACACTCATGCACGTCGGACAACAGATAGGTATATCACTTTTTAAAATTTCTCGATATCGATGTCCGTTGTATTTCTGAGACCCGTATGTAAGACTGTTGTGAAGTGCTACAAATTCATTCTCCATCTACCGGTTCGATAAGTTCGTTGCATATGTAATGATCTATGAACCGTATGTCATCTTCCTGTATTAGTCGTTGATGTTGCACTAGTTGCTAGAGGAGAGGCCTTATTAATCGACTGGATCCCCACTAGCAGTTGTTTACATGCCGTTAGACTAGAAATCCTCATCAAATCGTCAACTGCGTCCAGACTGGTTGCAACTCGGGGACGATAACGAACGAGTCCTACCACTAATCAAATTGTCCAAAGAAAGCATATTCGACAGACATTTTAGTGTAACCCAGTGATTTCAATGCGGAGACTAAGCGTCTAGGCATAGGCGACTTGCTAAGGTAACCACTGAAGACTCGATGGTCTTAAGTCGAATAGCGATGACCGTATCCTACACCTGTGCACAAATAATATTTTGTTTCTGGACATCAATAACCTCTGATACAGTCAAAGCCGATGTACTACTTGGTGTAGCATTTCTACAACCTAAGCCTGGACTCATCGATCACATCGCGACCAGCTGCCGCTGATATTATTGTGTACAATATCCCATCTCCTTTTGAAATACCTATCTGGACTCCTATCATGATCTAGTTTGTGACAACCTTATCTTACGCTTCAATGGCTAACGGATTAATTTGAATAAGTTGGTTGCACCTTCAGTTGTGACTAAATATTGAACTGTGATTGGTTCAAAGCTTGCTGCCAGTTCACCGAAATGCTTAAATGATCATTAACTATGTTTAAATTATCCCATGTACATGGCGAGTAAAGTCGCTCGCGGTTTCGTAAACTGTCCCACTTATGAGTACTAAGCTTTTTATAAATCTTTGGGGCACCCCAGTCTGGTGTGGCGAAATGAGATTTTTGTGATTAAGTAAATTCTTATGTCTGGAAATTTCACAAGGTTTACTTAAGAACCAAAAAGCCTGGCTGTTGTAATGTTTTATAGAATTGGAAATAGCAGCTGCATCTGGTAACTGCTGGAAGCTATTTCGAATAATCCGATCAACTGGAAGCAAGAAGCCTATTGTGAGTGAAACAATATGCGAAGTAGATGTAACGTCAGTCTAACGACGTCTTGTACGACGGAAATGGTTTTTCAACGAACATTTTAACTGGTCCGTTGCCGCAGCAACGTTGTCCGGACTGTTCTGTACTTCTTGACCGATGACTACCAACCTACCTTACGAGGCAAAAGTTCACAACAAGGCTTAACTTTCAAATCGTCATAAGTTCCCAGACTTAAAAGACTTAGTTTCATCTCTTTATAAATAGTGACAAATTTCTTGTCAAGGAATCGACTGAAGTTTTTGAAAAAGTATGAGCAATAAGGAATGCTGAAACACCCAGGAGTGAAGCAATTGTCTTCGCCGTCTCCAAAACGTTCCACGTCATTTATGCAACAACTATCGAGGGGCAAGTCTACTTTCATTTGCGCATAAACTACTGGCCAATGTTATACTTCGCAGATTGTTCGAAGCTCGTGAAAAACTAACTCACACGGAGCAGGCTGGGTTTACACTAGGTTGCGGTTATTTTTGATCATATTTTTACACTCCATTAAATGTTAGAACACTGTCACACTTACTGCATGTCAACAATCGTTTTGTCCCTTGATGTTGGGATCTTCATCGGTTTGTTGGACGACAATGTTAAAGAGTGTCTTAGAAGCTTATTAACATATGTATCTGTTATCTGGAGGAAGATTTCTTGGACTTCAGTATACCGACTAAGTCGTCTTGCTATGAGCTTATACACAGGCTAAGTTGGACTATTAGCCGGTACATATTCTTGGTGATGAACCATCAGAAAAACTCCGTGTATCTAGGTAGCTATGTAAGTGATGAGGTCAATCTACGTATTTTGAAAGTTGAAGCGGCTAATGACGATTTGGGCCATCTTTAGTCCCATTATGATGTTAATCTGGCTACCAAAAGTCGCGTTTACAACGCGTTAGTGATATAAGTTTTTCCCAGTGTTTATGAATGAAGATGTAAGACAGTTCCTTGCGTCTAACCGTCGTTCTCTTAAAAAGATTTCTGACGTCCAGTAGAAACACCAGCTAATAACCCCGAGGTTCGGCGATGTGTGTTCAGATACAGTGACGATAACTTTGTTGGTGTCACCATCTTAAAATACCAGTTTACGTGGCTTGAACATATGTTACAAGTGTCATCCAAGCGAATTCCATGTCGTTCATTATTTATTGGTGCTGTGACGGGGTTAAAAAATCAGACAGCTGATCAGTTTATGACATAGTACCGGATGTGTAAAAAACTGCATAGTTCTGGCATCTGTTGGATGATCAGGACTCCCTGGATAGGTCCCTCTGACTTGAATCGTTATCAAACATGACTCAAAACAAAATTTAATAGAGATCTTGCTGTATCTTTCTCCATGACTTTATGAAAATGGAGTGAGGTTCCTAAACTAAATTAAGTATCACTGTATTTTCAACCGAAATGTTTCTCCTACTATACGCTATTCTTGTTCGCCTTCCCATTTTTAACTTCATACCTTTTCCTTCCTTTATTTTTTCGTAATGCCTTCCATTTATTTTTTGTGACGTATGCTATTTTTGGTGCCCCGTTGTACCAAACCTGATGTGTTAAATGAATAAATGGTGTACAAATTCATGTTCAATACATTCTGTTAAAGAGAATCGCTGTAAGAAATATATATATATATATATAAAGAACGCTATAGCAGAATACTTTGGAAGAAAAATACCAACGTTTCACAAACAAAATCTATCATCCTAATAATTATTCGAACTTTAATATTATACTCACAAGAAGGAAAATGAACATTCCGGTAATCAACGGTAGGAGGCGTTCTTTCACCTTGCAAGGCATTGTTATGATGATAGTCAAACTCCACCATATTTATAGATTTGACAAATCTATTTACAGCAGACTGTAAAGGATTGCTTACGAAGGATTTGAATGTAGAATATTGACGAGCGGCCTTCTCCACTCCACGAGTGATTGAGAAAATATCAATCTACTGAGATTGGTGTCGAAACCAATACCAAAAACAACGAAACGGACTATTCGTAATTAAGTAGGTTTATGAGAAGTTATTACCGATTACAAAACAGTAATCCATTTAAATCTCGTGATTCTGTAATAACCAATTTCGGTCAATATCTGCCATAAAGATCTATGTCCTTCAGACTAGTGCTCATACACGTAAATAAGACTCACTTTACTTCGGGTGCCCCGATGGTATTATAATCTCAAAACAGATCACAAAAAATGCTAAACAAATAAATATAAGTCGTGCCTACAATATTCGATTAAGTGATTACAAACGAGCCAATCTTCACAGCGCTTTACATCAGCATGCTCCTTAACTTTTATGTGGCCTAGTTTTTTATATTTTAATGCCTACCTTAGTCACTCATCTCCGATGGACGTCCAGTTCTGTTTGTACTTGCCTGGGTTTCCATAGGGTGTTTATAAAAATACGACCACTTAATTTGATGTACAATGCAACTATTCTCCAAGCCATATTTGCTATTCAAAAGTTTAATCGTGCGTGAATATATATATGGTCTTGTTTATATTCACTAGCATTTTTAAATCAAAATCCATCGTGATGTATGTAGAAACACGTAGTTATAGATCAGATAAAGTTCACTATTATGTTATTTGTTTTATTTACAAAGAGATTTATCATGCCTTCAGAAATGTTACAAGAATATAAGTGGATTCATTGATGGTGAAGTTGAAATGAACGTATTGCAAATCAATGCTCATGATCGTACCATTCTTGTTTTTTTTTTAATAGTTTATTTAGATTTCAATATATCAGTTGATTTGTATTTATTTAAGTGACTTATAAGGTCATTTGACCATTCAGTAATTGTTATATCCTCATAATTCTAAAAATTATCACTCGTTTTAATATGATCTAATTTCAAGATAAATCATGATTGTATTCCAGATAATCTTGTAATAATGATACGATTGTAAGTTCACTAGCATATTTATCACAACAGCATTTAAAGTAGAAATATATAGTACTAACAATGCCACATATATTAGTCTAACTTAAAGAACTATCCAATGAATACTCAGCATACATTCTTCAAAGTGATCTATTTTTCACAGAATGAAAAGAAATATGGACCTTAATATTGCTAGATTTGAACAGGTTTGCACACTTCTGTTTCCTTTAACGTTATGCAAGGATTTTTCTTTGAGATTATACGTTTTGGTTCAACAAGTGAAATCTAAGTCCTCATCCTAACCTTGAAAAGATGGGATAGTTGGAGATACTGACTATCCATGGAAAGCATCACATTAAGACTATACTGCGATAAAGTCAGTAATGAAAATTCTCCTATTAACTTGACAGCGCCTTTTCGTTCGCTTCCTGATTCAGCTTTCTAGTGTTGTTGGACCTCATACAAAAACTAGCCTGATTTGAGGAAATTGTACTTGTGAAAAACTTTAAGTAAATCCAACATTTTTCTCAGCAATCTAGTCTAAGCCTTTTCAAGGTAATATAATCAAATATCAACATTATTGAACATAAATACGTGGTTCACCGTTAATTGTATACTAAAGGAGCTATCTAGTCATGTTCAAAATGTTGTTGGTGGGATGTGCTAATGTCATATGGCAACTCGAACTGATGTACGAAGTTCTACGTGGTGACTGACTGACTAGTGGGATGTTGCAGTGCGTATGAATCATTTGGTGTGAAGGGTGGAGAAATTGTGATGAATGCATATCTGATGTGAGAAAATTAATTGACAACGTATCTCCTCCGGTTATGACTGTTGATAGATTCAGACAATTCGATAGATTTTATGGATCAAACGTGTCACAGCATGCATAAAATGAGGATAAATAAACAAATAAACATAAGTGTAGCCTCAACAGAGAATGATGCCGAAGCCACTTTAGGCGTAACGCGAAACCATATAAGCGGTCTTCGAATATGTGACAGAGATACTCAGTATTCACTCAACAAGCGATCGGAGCTTGATGTGTAGTTGGATTAAATATGATCAGATATAATTTCTGACAGAAGCTTGGCTAACTGGGTCATCAGTCAATAGGGAACTTGATTTGGAAAATATCAATCTACTGAGATTGGTGTCGAAACCAATACCAAAAACAACGAAACGGACTATTCGTAATTAAGTAGGTTTATGAGAAGTTATTACCGATTACAAAACAGTAATCCATTTAAATCTCGTGATTCTGTAATAACCAATTTCGGTCAATATCTGCCATAAAGATCTATGTCCTTCAGACTAGTGCTCATACACGTAAATAAGACTCACTTTACTTCGGGTGCCCCGATGGTATTATAATCTCAAAACAGATCACAAAAAATGCTAAACAAATAAATATAAGTCGTGCCTACAATATTCGATTAAGTGATTACAAACGAGCCAATCTTCACAGCGCTTTACATCAGCATGCTCCTTAACTTTTATGTGGCCTAGTTTTTTATATTTTAATGCCTACCTTAGTCACTCATCTCCGATGGACGTCCAGTTCTGTTTGTACTTGCCTGGGTTTCCATAGGGTGTTTATAAAAATACGACCACTTAATTTGATGTACAATGCAACTATTCTCCAAGCCATATTTGCTATTCAAAAGTTTAATCGTGCGTGAATATATATATGGTCTTGTTTATATTCACTAGCATTTTTAAATCAAAATCCATCGTGATGTATGTAGAAACACGTAGTTATAGATCAGATAAAGTTCACTATTATGTTATTTGTTTTATTTACAAAGAGATTTATCATGCCTTCAGAAATGTTACAAGAATATAAGTGGATTCATTGATGGTGAAGTTGAAATGAACGTATTGCAAATCAATGCTCATGATCGTACCATTCTTGTTTTTTTTTTAATAGTTTATTTAGATTTCAATATATCAGTTGATTTGTATTTATTTAAGTGACTTATAAGGTCATTTGACCATTCAGTAATTGTTATATCCTCATAATTCTAAAAATTATCACTCGTTTTAATATGATCTCCGTAAAATTCGAACAAGGTGGAATGGAGTGCTAGACTCAAGGCTTAAGCAATATCAAAGTGACACAGTGTGTAACACTGCTTTAAGTCGGTGTCATAATTCCAATGATTACATACAATATCTTATACATTCCAAATGAAAACACTAGCAATTTTAATATATGTCAACTGGATCCAACTGCTGAAATTTTCAAAAATACAATTTCCTTCTAGATGTCTTATATTAACTTGAGGGTGTCTACCTATTTATTAAATTACAGCATTCACCCCTCTTGAAGGAGAATAGGCTGCTTGCCAGCGTTCTCCGTCCAACTCAGAAAGCTTCAGGTGTATCGTCCGCAGATGAAGGTTGGTGAGCACTTGAAGGTCAAACAGTTATAAAATGATTGGCGCGTCGCCTCGTCAGTCTATATGGATTTGCAGAAACGGTCAAATCAAGGACACGGTAGAAAAGTCGAATCCTTTCAAAGTCGCCCGCCGCTCCGTTACAACGACCTTGAACGACCTGACAAGAGGCGGTCATTCCGTGTTTCAATTGTCGAGGGCCTGTTGGATTGCACGAGTATCAAGTTTTCTCATATGTATGTGGTCGTTTGATGCAAATAAACCACAAAATCACTGCGAAGAACATTGATTTAACTTTCTCTGTCTTGTAGTGCACACGTTGGACCGATTGTTACTTCGTAACTTCCCAATCTCCCCGTTTTGGGGAAAATTTTGTCCTGTTCGGTTGAATTTTGAGGATAATTTTGGTCGAGGGCGTCTTGTTATGTTTTTCTGGAAGCAAAAAGAATAGCGAGCAGACGTAACCTGGGTCGTAGATAAATTGTGACACACCAAGTATGAATCGGGGTACAACAAAGAATGGGGGCGTGACAGGAACTGTTTACAATAAGAAGTTCTTTGTAGTAGTATTTTTAACTTAACTATACATCTTACTTGTAAACTGAGTTCTCCGCATCAAATATTGTTGTTTCTTTTCCAGTAGTAAAGATGCATCGAATAAATTTTGCCCGATTTTTATTTTTGTCTCTTCCTAGTTTCGTGGAGAGATATACCGATAACCATAACGGGTAACTGTTCGTGAAAATTGAAAAAAACTACTGAGTGTTTCCTTTATAAGTGCATGTTTCGCTACCAAAACTTGTAGTACTGCATCGGTTTACACGTTGCTCTGGAATGTTGCGTTGTAGGCATAAGTTTCTTCACCGTGACAGTATATTCAGATGAATATTTGTAGTGGCACTGTTTCCTAACCACATGGTCCTTGAAGCCAAGCATATAATGACTGAAAGGATGTATATTCGGCATGCAACACTTGGAGAAGGTCAGCAGTGGTGGATGTGGAGGCATTCAATCAGATGGCATGGCTCAGTCTTGCAGACGTGCTCATTATGTGTAACTTGTTACCATCCACATCAAATATATTATTCTATCCCCAGCATAAATGTGTTCTTCAGAAGTACTAAGTATCACCGTCAGTTTTCACGATACGATGAGTCAGTGTAGATAGTGATGCGACTTTGTCGTTAGATCTTACAGACTAGGCAATCACATGACAAATTAACCATTTTCGGATTAGGTATATTGTCAAAGCAGTATTAGTACCGAACTAGGCTATAATTACACATACTAACAAGATTTATAATGCAAAAAACTGTACAGTTATTATGTTTATGTTTAGATAATTCATTAGATGAATAAAGATGGCAGCAGTCAATATAAAACACAGTTATCGTCAACTTGTAAATTTTTTCTTTTATATCCCGTGGAGATTTATGAATGGTAACTTTGAGAACTATTTGTGGACCAATATGATACGTATATTTACTATTGTATAATTGTTAAGTAACTAAACTACTTATATTGGTGTTCATCTTATTATAAGCTTTATTTTGAATCATAGATTATTACTATAGGATTTGCCGTTCTCGAGTTATCTTCAGTCTATTAATTACTGTTCCCCCTATTCACATCCACATTTGGTCAAATATTGTACATATGCTATTTTCTATTTTATGGTACGATGTGGTCAGTTTGGTTGGTAGATAAACCCAGTAAGTTTGAAATATGAGGATTCATGCCGCAGAGGCTGTTATTGGTGTTCTGGCTAGGCAGATAGCAGGACCGACAAGTGCTCTAGACTGTTCGTTCGGGTGTTATGTGTAACTGGTCCAATCGATAATTCACACCTCTCTAATTGGTGGGAGTCAGCACATTCATATATTAAAGAGGGCACGCACTCAATCGATGAAACAGTTTCCCCATATAATCTTCCATATTCAGAAATTCGCTAAGTCGTACACCACCATAAACTTGATTGTCAGAAAGATTTGAGCCTTTCAATTAGTTGACAGAAGCCATAGGTCGCACATCAGAAAACGTAAGAGGACCCTCCCAGCCTAATGCTATTCCGAAAAACAACAAAGCCATCGTGAAACAAACGACCAAACCTCTTTATCAACATCAAATTGAATAAGTAAATGAAATAGAAGCTGACAGCATGTACCTATAAGTGTCTTACTTGTTGTAAACAGTTCTCTTCATTTTCTCACCCTCCTAGAATTTCATCTAGTTATTTGCTGTTGACATACAAATTGAAGGCACTAAATAAGCTGATTCAATACTTTAATTAGTAATACGAAATCCAATTACAGAGATCATACCACTATTAACAATTCACTGTTTACATACATTAATGAAATAACTGATAAGCACTATTTAGATATCACTAGTCAGCATGCATTAAAACTTTGTTTATGATTTGGTCACTGATTTCGGATTCCGTTAACAGAAATTTATTTGTTAACCCCATAAAAGACACATCATAAACTAGTATTAACCACGACATGTTTTAGCCACCATGCTCAAAACAAACACGCATCGCTTTACCTATGAAGAACATTCGGCTAATTTATGTGGCACTCATAGTAATGTTAAACACAATTCCTGTAAATGTTCAGAAAGCGGGCAGAAAAGGTTATCAAAGTCAATGGTTACCCAAATACCTTACATGATAATATGTCAGCTCAGTGGAAAATGATTATACCTATGATGGATAGAACTGTTTACGGCTGTATATTGTCAGGTTATACTGTAGTGCAATGCTTCGCTAATCTTTCACCTCGATAACCGTTATAATACAAATCATAACGGTGCATGAAATCAGAAGGCAAAGAGAAGCTGCAACTACAGTTTATTGTCAAATAACGCAGGCCAGAAAGCTATGAGCACATGAGCAAATACCAACGAGCGAAGCAAAAATGACATGCATTGGAGATGGCGGGTGAGCCAACTCGCTTTTATCAAGCGTTAATAAATATTTATAGTCAAGGAAAAAATAAATTACCGACATGTGATGAATAGGATAAGAAGTGCACACACATACGCTCATATAAAAAGTCAGAATAAATAAGCCAATCAGTGACAAGGTCAAAATATGGTTTACGAAGAATGGACTGATCAGTCTGTCCGGAAACTGGACATGTGCAGCAGAGTATTTGTGAGCGGTAATCAATAGATCATGTTGTGTGTGTTCACAGCTTGGAACGGAAGGTCAAAGTTTATGTTTTGTAAACGACACCTTTACAGGCAATATTGGTAATGGTATTAATCGTAATAATTGATGAAAAATACAAATAGTAATAAAACTAATTAACTATCCCTAATATATAATAATAATATAATATCCACAAATGTTTTAATGCTCAACTGCTTCAACCTACATTTGATAGACAACTACCAACACCCATGTTCATCAACACCATAATTAGGGAGGTGAGTCATATGTAAATGATTTTAGAATTCATTTTTGCTTGAAACTCTGATTTCAGTCTATTTTGACTTGATAAATGCTGGGTTTTACTTGCCTGAGTTTGCACTGTTACGAATAACCAAATTAGGTTTACTAAACATTCCCCCGGGTTGTGAGCAATAAATAAGTCAAACTACCAATAGACCGGAATAAACACTAGGTAACAGGCACAAACACTACGAAAGTTGACGTGTGAGCGAGAACTCATGGCATAACGTTTCGACCGTGCCCAAATCAAAACATCTTTAAATTTAAACTTAGTTCAGACACAGTATGTCTGATAGCGTTCATCTTTCAAGTGGTGAGAGTGGTACCATCGTAATCATGCATGATATAGGACGAATCTTCAGTGATATTGTTGTCGCAACGATTTTCAAGTTGGGATAATTTTGAGACCTGTTTGAAAGAAGTACATAAGGTAATATGACTTTTGCGGTTGGTAATTATTTTTACACTATACACACACTATGTCATGCCAGTATGTGAAAAGAAAAATGATGACCCAAATCTTAAGTGTTTTTTTCGTCAGATGTGTTTGTACGTCCATATATGGACGTTAACGCGGTTCGTCAGAATCAGATGTTTGTCTTCAGTATAAAGATGATAGTAATCAGCACTCTTCCGAAGAGCATACAATTTCTAACTCACTACCACAACCTAGACAAAGAAGACTACGTCGGTCATCTAATTATGCTTTATTTAGAACGAAATTATCCTTCAGGTCGAAATATTGCCACTGTCAATCTGGATCTCGGGTCCGTGCTGTAAATGATGAACTAAATCTCTTTTAAAACTGTGCACAACCATCCTCACACAGAAGGGTATATTTCTGTAGATCCTTCAAGAGGACAGTTGACTTCAAGTGAATTATTATATTCAAGACCGTTTCTATTGAGTAATACGCCAACTCATGGCTTACGACCTCTGGTATCCTCGAAGTTCTATAAACAGCTTACCAAGGACGTTACTGTCAAAATGCGATCACAGTTGTTCCGAGGTTGTTAAACTCACATTCTAATTAACTGACTCTAGACATTAAAAATGTCAACGACATTTTACAGAACGTTCAAGTAAACACTGAAGTAAATGTGTTCAATTAACATGAGAACATATCTATGGTTTGCTTCAGTCACAGGTAGCAAATAGCTATATACCACGCGTTATCAGAGTTAATATATTGACTCAACTTATCAAACCAACAAAGTTGGGTAAGTAACGAATAGTAAGAAATTTATCTTAAAGTTTTCCATTGTTCCAACTAGTATGCACTGATAGTCTTTGGCAAGGGCACACTATTATGTAAGCTATTTGCAGGGAAGAACGATACGAAGACTTCGTAAAACTAATGCGATGCTTTCAAGACATAGCTTTCGTTACTTATGATGCACACGCTTTCGTTATGGATTCGGCAGCTATCGAAACCTCCGCAGTACAGTCTACGCACAGTCATGTCAACATATCGTAAGGGCATATCTTATACATATGTTTCATATCTTAAGGACATTTTTCAGGAAGGTAAGTGTTAAGTGTACAAATTATTGGCTGTACTTTAGAAATCCCGTTGTACCCAAATGCTTGGAACATCTCGTAAAAATCAGGCGATCTGACACGTGAGTTTCGCTTTTCATAACGCATTATATTCAGATTTGCTCAAAAGTACGAACACCTAAGAATTCTTTTTCCTCGGGCATATGAGATAACTGGATTGCACGGAAGTCAATGTGAGCTCGCTGTTACCGACAGCATGTACTGAGCATGGACAACCACACAAAAATCGCGTCGAAATTGCTCATAAACACCTAAAAGAGTGACTAAGAGAAGGTGATTCTCTTCTATCGACGTTCTTGAAAATCTGGAGTAAAACACACTGGCACACGTTTGCGTCCATATGACGCTATAAGGGATCTCCAACGTCTTTCAAAGCTTGAGGTATGAGATGTAGTTAAAAATGTTTCACTAATACTAGTTTCCAATGTCATTCTAAACTCTTTTAAATAAGTTTACAGCTTTTGCAGCTAAAATTGTAGCTGTAAATTATAAACGTGTTAGGAAAATGAGACAGGAATTAGTAGCGGGAGCATACATCTGATGCTACGACAAGTGCATGATGTATGTTGCTGATACTTCACGCGCACGATGTGTTTGTGAACGTTTCAATGACTACATATTGCTCTGTGGTCATATTTTGTATGCGCATTCCAGATATTTAATTCGTGGAGGTATGTGTCTCCATGAGCATTGTAGACTTATTTCGAAATAGTAGCCGGTGGACAAGGGAATACATAGTGAACTTGGTTCTTCGTGCGCTGGACAACATGTCAATGTGTACAGGGAGTGAGGATCTGCTGGAGAAGTTCACTAATAACTACGAATTGATACATGCTCTTATTGAACCTCTGGCCAGTCAACTTACCCGTTCATACGTCTAAGAATCATAAGATATATGTGCACAAGTTATGATTTCAATCGGTGGTAGTGATGAAGCTACATCGTCAGAGTCCATTTCTCTCACATAACATAGCTGTGCTTCTAGATAACAAGAAGTTCTACTTTTGTCAGCTTTCCAGTTTTACATTAATTCGTTTATACAGCCATCAACTTGTTCTTACAGCAGTAAGGCACAGAGAGTGTACTGTACAGTCTTATGTGATTGTGAAACATAGGGATGTCGACTCGCATTCATGGCGCATACTCGATCACTTGTACAGACTGTTTAACAAATAATGCAACCCTGAACATGATGTACTATACTACTAGGTCAAATTCCGATCTTTCATGATAGGTAAGCATTGCCGTAATCAGAAGAAAGATATGTCATAGGTGTAAGATCCAAACTAAGGTTTGGCTGACGAATAACTGTCTGGCTAGTTTAGACACGCGCTGTTGCCTGGTTGAAATCAGAACAAGATAATTGAGGAAATAACGGTTCTAAATTTCATTATAAATACAAATGTACATTATTACCGAATCAAATATTACCGCTTGGTTATTTAACCAATAATTGTCCCTTCAATAATCGATCTAAATTACAATAAATAGGCAAATTTATAAGGAATGTAAGAAAATTACTCAGCACACCAAAAAGTAGGTGTTATTCTATCCTTTCTGGATAGATCAATTAAAAATCCGTTCAAAAGATAGTAGTTCGTTGTTTTATAACATAGTGTTTCCAATTCTGGAAAAATGCTCCAATTCAAAATTAAAATGCACAGTCCCAGTCAACTCAAGCAACACAATCTAAGGGGGAACAATCAATATGGCTGCCGCCAAGATTAAATACTAACTTAAACAAAAAGCACTTAGGAAAAACATCGAAACTCAATGAAGGTAGAAGAAAAACGAGAAATCTATAATAAAATAAAATACTATCACCTCAAATGGCATCAAGAAGACTGACAAAATGTACTACTAAAGAAACCAATAAGAACAAGTTGCAGGTGTATGCATGGAGGGATTTTCACATATAAAACCTTCAAAATGGATCTTACAATAAGTGTAGATTTTAATTAAAGCTTAACAAAAGCACAAATTATCAATTAATAAATAACTTTCAAACCTCAACAATGGCGCATGCATTTTGGTTAAGCACATCAGATTGGTGTTGAACTTTCATTCACGGTGTTCTACAAAAAGAAAAACAGTTACTCTTCTGTATTATAAATGCAGTACTAAAACAGCCGAATAGCTTGTAGAAGACAAACGAATGCTCAATGTCATAGCCATTATCCAACCTATTAATCCATAATGTCAACCAGTACTGGATTAAAAGCTCACAGTTAGGTCTGTGAACACTTACAAGGTTAGCTGAAAATAAGACAGACAAGAAATAATTATTTCAGTTTAAATGTTAGCCAGAAACGTATATGAAGACAGAAACCTGTATTAAATTACAGATCGAAAGGGCACTTAGCAAACTCTTTCTTTGGATTGTCATCCGCCTTTTATACTTTGTCTCTTGCGTCGTTTAGGAAATCCTGGCTCGCAACATTCATGGCTTGTGTTATTTAGTTCTCACTTCAGAACCATAGACAGAGTATATATATATATATATGTATATATATAAAGACCCCTATTGAAGGGGAAAATGTCATTCGTCAGCATTCTCCATTCCAACTCCACTCCGAGCAATCCTTAACAGTTGATATTCATCCTTTTCATGCATGCTTCCAACTTTTGGTATGGGTAGAACGAACGATTCCCAAAACACCTTAAATGTGTGCTACACGGACGCTCATAGTCCTTGAAATAAAATGTCCGAGCTAATTTCGGTGGTTGATGAATTAAGTCCCGATATAATTGCTGTCACTCAAACTCGGCTCACCGTAGATATAAACTGTTCTCCCAGCTTTGCGAGCTCCATATGTAATTGAAGTGATAAACTTATAAGTCGCAAGGGAAGAGGTATAATGTTATATGTTAGGGATCACTTTCGTATACAGTTAATCATATCGGAGGCGCATGTTAGTGGTCCATGTGAGGTAGCATGTTGCACAACCAAGTCTAAACATGGGTTTTCGACGATTGGATGTATATACCGTCATACTTGTTGTCTTGCTGACGATATTTTCTTAAGGCACATCTGTCCTTGGAGTAAGGCAGAATGTTTTCTCATCGTTGGAGACTTCAACTGGATAGAGCTTACAGCTTCAGGTAGGGAGTTCGATCAACCAGTATTCAGTATTCACTTGTACAATGGATCTGAAAACCGACACGTTGACTTGGAACATTATCTCTCATTGCTTGACCGTGCCTTCACACGCCGCTGTGAGAATGTCATCGACATTCAGTACCTTCCCCCACTAGCGAATATTGACCAGGTTGTACTTTGTTTTGCGTTTCAGACACATGGCATACAATTTGTATCTGCTCCACACCCTCCCAATATATAAGGAGCTAATATCCTGACAATCAGAGACTGTGCTATCTCGAATGACTGATCGGTCGACGCGGATGGATTGATCGAAGACGGATGGAATAAGTTTGATGCTACATTGGAGCCCGTAACGTCACCGTTTATCCCATGGTCAATATGTAAGCTATCACATTGCCCTCCATGGATTAATTAGGGAACCCAAAAGCTGCTGAAGCATAGAAAACACTTCTGGGACTTATTCTTGTCAAAAAGACACGAATCATTTATATGTGAATAACAAAATGCCTGGAATACATGTAAAAAGATCATAGCTGAATGCCGTATTTTTTACGAAAGACACTTGGCATATAATAGCCAAACTTTTCCGAAGCGATTGTTTTAGTACGTTAAATGGCGAACAAAACGTAGTGATGGTATTCCCCGGTACTATTTCACGAAAACTCAGATTACCTAGCTGAATCATATTTAGCAAAAGCTGAGACATTTTCAAACTATTTTAGGGAAGTATATTCTACGTGTGGTGTTGCAAATACTTGCCTCAATCACACCAAGATACCAGCCATAGGATCTATACATGTGACTGAGGAAACTGTTCTTCCATTGATAACTAACCTCAAATCTTGTAAGATACCGGGCCCCGATAGGTTACTGTTGAGTCGGCTTCCGGAGAACTCCAACAGAGCCTCCAGAGGCTCAAAAAGAGCCCCAGCCAATCAGAGTACGATAGAACATTCTAGAGTTCCAACGTGGCATGCTACTATTGGTCGGTAGCAATATATGTCGTTAAATGGATTGGCTGAAATAGGATGTTGATTTAACATATGCTAACTTCTATAAATACCTATGATTTTCTGTACAAAAATGAACCTTGCAGTAAAGTGTTTCTCTGATACTCGTGTCTTCTCTCTGGTGTTCAAGTCGCTGAGTAGTGCTAGCCCTTGGGTTATCCGAATAGCTTAGGATCTGAATAAAGCGTTCAACTTACAAGACATATCAGTTACATCCACGCTTGCTGTCATCGCTTGCGGACATTATTTCAAGACCTCTCGCGACACTCTTCAATACGTCCCCTTTACTCGTCCAACTCCCTAGATATTGGAAAGATGCTATGGTCAGTCCCATATATAAGAATGGTCAGAGGCAGATCGTTTCTAACTACCGGTCTGTCAATCTAACCAGCATAGTATTTAAGTTATCGAATCACATGGGTTCATTTAATCTGTTAACTCCGGAGCATCACGGACTTCAGAGAAAGCATTCACGTTTGGCTAACTTAGTTATTGCGAGAGAAGGTTGGGCAACAGTCCTAAATCGAGGTCTGTCTGTCGACTCGATATTCATAGACTTTAGCAAAGCCCTTGACAAGGTTTCACACTTGAGTCTTGTGCTGACGCTCTCGAGCTTCTGAATAACAGGTGTTGTACAGCAAGATATAAGAAACTTTTTATGTGGCCGCAGACAGAAAGCCGGGGTCAATGGAATGCTTTAAGAATAGAAGCTTGTCAAAAGCGGTGTACCACAAGGCATCATCTTATCACCAATTCTTTTCCTTCTCTATGTTAACAAATAATCACTATTGCTTAAGTCGTCGGCATTATGGTTTGCAGATGATGTCGAAGTCTGTAGAACAATAGGAAGTCAAGCTGATAACTTTGATCTCCAGGTTGACTTGGATGAATTAGTCAGATGGGCTCGGTTATAGGGCTTAGAAGCTAATCCTAAGAAGCGAGTGCTCATGCAATCGCACACGGTAATATTTAGGAGTAATAATAAGCCACGACTGAAAACAACTACGCATCGTGGCGCAGCTGCTGCCAAAAGGTTATCATGCATTATGGTCAACTCACTGAGCATTCGAATGCTTTGGCGAGGAGATGCTTCGAATTATATATCTCACCTATGTAAGATCACTCTCGGAGTACTGTATCCAAGTGGATAACCCATATCTGATTAGAGCTACTAACTCAATTGAGCGTGTTTAGAGTGCGGAAGGAAATTAGTGAAAGGCCTCTCTAAACTCCCTTACGATAAGCGCTGAGATCAGCTTATCGTCTAAGCGCGTGTGTTGTGATCTAGCTGACATATGCAGAGTATTGACACCCTAAACAAACTAGGTTCTATGAAGGGCTCTATCAGTTTTTGTGTCGTATATGTAATTCAGCTGATTATGCTGCAAGGTGTTGTCTGAACCTGGTAAGAAATCATGTTAATTAAGTACCTTGCATTTGGAAGCTTTCTTATTTCCAGCCCCTTGCATAGAAGATGGCTTACCAATATCACCTCATTGTTGTTTCCAAAATCAGTGAAATGGCTATCCTTCTCTATTATGTTGAGGGCAATAAGTCTTATTAATTGAACGCTATACTCGGATCCTAAGCTAGTCTCGTAACCCACAAGCTTAATCTACACAGCGACTTGAACACGAGAGAAAAGGCGCAAAATATGCGAGAAACACTTTACTCCAAAGGTTCATTTATGTACAGAAAGTATAGGGTTTTCATAGTATTTTAGAAGTCCTTAGGTTTACCTGAAAATTCTGGAATGCTACTAAACATAGTAGCAGCGTAATAATCAGCCGATCAGAAACCCTACGTGTCACTTTCCACTTCTAGTCAACGCTGGTTGCATCATCATTATTCTTAAGGACTAAGGATAACATATTATTATGATTTACCAAATTCTTTTTTTCCTCTATTATCGTTCATATACCTAGGTTTTTGCCTGGAGGTATTGGTGATCCACTGCTACCAGACACGGAAGCCCGTTAAGGGAAAGCTTCTTCTATTCCGTCCTCAACCATTTGAACCATTTGAGTCAAATTATTTCGGAATAAGTTTCCCTTTTAGTACTTGAACCGCGTTTTTCAATTCCAAAAATATATATGTTGTGCCAGTACACCGTATTCTCACTTCAGAGGCACTTACCGCTCCTGACTGTTCTGTTGTTGTTTCAGGTCGTTCCTGCTCCCAATTGAACGTCAAAATATAGCTTGCTACAATCGTTTAAGTCAAAAAGCGCGGCTGCATTTGTGTAAAACTCCGTTATTATTTATGTAGAAGTTCGCCTCTAAAGAAGATGCATTTCAACTCTTACCTGTTAGTTGGCTTCCGTTTTAATGAAACTCTGCATAAAAATAAAATCCCAGTTGATGTCTCCGGAGAAGCCATGTCTTGGGTAGCATTGTCATTTCACCACTCCGTGATGTCTTATGCCATTTGAAGAGTATTAATAAATGTTTGTGCTATAAAATCGAAGTATAGATGCATGTATTAACTTAACTTCTGAATTTAAAGGATATAAACAGACAACATGATTACATGAAACCTACGGAAAACCATTAAGTTGGTTTTCGTGCCATGTAATATTTATCACTGTTGTTTGCTTGGAAGCGAGAGAGATCTAAAACAATATTATCAAAATCAGGGTCAATGAACCTATGAGGATAAACACGATATGCTAGCAACAACGTATACATATTTGAGAAAATCAATCCGTCCTATTACAAAAGGGAAAGCTTATTTACAAGATAGACTCATACATAGTTCTGCAAGTTCGGTCTATGCAGGGCTTGTCCTTCTTCTTCTAGTGCACCTGCTTTTAGTTGCCCTGAAACAAAAAAACAGATTCATATCAATACGACTACATATAATGACTTTTATTACTGCAAAATGTTCGTGTACAAAAATTCATCACGTTTGCATTTTCACTACATATTGATATTTGAGTTAGCTGTACGTAAACCAACTAGAACATAAAATAGTTTTATGATATCAAAACCTTTCGTACTTAGTTCAGGAACCCCCATCGCATTCCCATCACGAGGTTGTAATGGTGGGAATGTTTGACATTGATTACTGGGATGAATTTACAGGGTGCCTTTATGTTTAAATTTCGAAGAAAGGGTAAAGGGAGTTTTAAAACGGTAAATAATTCTGGTTGGTTGCTAACATTTTACACTTCATACACCACATAAGGTGAATACTTATATGCCAGTACAACATGTGTCAGAAATAAGATCTTTTACAAAGACGTGTTGTTTAAATAATGGTGATATTTATCATTCCGAGTTAACTTTTGTAGCACCGATCGTCTCCAGCGCATCAACACTACCGTCCTCATTTTAGCTGAATAATCTTCAGCAAATATGGTTAAAAGTGTATCATTCTTACAAGTCAATATAGATCTGCACCAATTTCTTTGGATTTCGTAAAGCTTTTTGTTATTCCACATCGTAATCTTGAAGACTCGTCTATAACTGGTTTCTTCTGAACTGTTTTGTTTACCAATTTCGCCTTGACGCATTTTGACCTTGTGAGCCATCGTATGAAAATTTTCAGGTAATCTCTGAACAGTGTGAAAACACATTATTGTCAAAACCTGGATCGCTAATACTCTATGGTTGCCTGAGTGTAATGTAATGAGTGTACAGGGTGAGGCTGTAACGTGATCGGTTCCTAACCACACAACCCTTTAAGCTGAACATAAAACAAGTGGACAGACGCACATCAAACATTCGTAGGGTCAGTGAAATGCTACTGGGTCTTAGCCGCATCATCCGAAAGTGTGGTCACTGAACACCATATTTCTGAATGTCATGGTACGACAAGTTAGTGATATTTACGTAAGGTCTCATTGATTAGGCCGTCACATCATGACAAATCAACAATCTTGCGATTAGGTCTAATAATAGAGCAAAACTAGCAACGATAAGACCCATAATTCTACACAGTCTCTTCCTTTTCATTCCAAATATTACAGTGTTCTATACTGCGTCTAAATGGACGCAGTGGACGTCACTGATTGTCATGTAGGACGATTCAGTATAGACGATAACGTGATTTCTATACAAGATCCAATAGATTGGGTAATTAAGTCATTGCAAGTTCACAATATCAGGTTAGATCTATGATTCTAGTAGGAGTCATTATTGGTTCAAACTCGAGAACTGCTCTTCAATGCTGTGGAATAACTGATTGGAATTTTAGGACCCTCTGGGGGTTATGTGGTGCTTCTGGCCACGCAAATGATGAGAAATTGCTCACATTGTATGATGTCCTTTCGACAAAAACTAGAGCACTACGTACAAGTATCTAGGTGATTGAACATGAGGCGGTGAGCTGCTGAACTAGGCTAATAGAAATGCAATCAAGATGATTATTGGGATCTTCAGGGTGGTATATGATGAGAGACCAGTCAAACCTAACCTGTTTCCCCTGAGACATCAGGGGTGAGTCAATCACAGTCTTCAGAATATTCAACAAAAACTTTATGTCTAACATGCTGTCATTTACCGTGTCTTTGGGAACAATCAAGTTCTTGAGCCATTCTAAGAAACTTCCAAAGCCGAGAATCAGTTGATTGTTAGCTGACTACAGAATTGTTTACCGAACTGTCAAATAATGGAACTTCCTACGTCGAAATGTGGTCGAATCTATATTTGTCAACATATTCAAAAAATATGGTTAAACTAGAAGGTGCGAGTAGGTAAAACGAACATGCCTAGTCTATCTTTCCACTCTTTCCAGAGAGAAACTGTTTATCTATACTCGATAAAATCAGTCAACATATGTAATTGTGATGTCCAAGGTTGCGTACCTTATCTCAACTTTGAAGCCCGATAGGACACAAGTTTCGAAAATCAAACATATTCCAGAAGACCTTATTATAACTTAGAAATATTCCATGAATGACATGCACTGCGGCTAGGCTGAAGTTCATTGCAAATAATCAATCACGTTAGTATTTTTCTTCCAAAGTATTCTGCTATAGCGTTCTTTTGTGCTTCAAGTAAAGCTCATTGAAGACTACTTAATGCCCTTCCATTTTGTCTTCCTCCACATGCAAACATAAGATCACGAGTTTCTACACATCTAATTAGCAAACAATCATCAAAATGTGGCAAGCAATTAATATTAGATTTTACAGGAATTTGAGTTACACCGGACTTCTGTTGAGCTAGTTCTGATTCCAGTAAGATCTGATGATTTCGGTTCACAAGTGGAAGTATTTTGCATAGTGACTCCGATAGGACGGCGCACTTTGCACACTTACACATATACAGAGACTATAGATATCGGTCGCTCATCAACAGTCTACGGGAGTACATAGGTACAAGATCAATGAATCTACACTTGACAGAGGCAATTTTCGAAATTACTCACCTGTCCCTGTTACCACTCGTGGAGGAGGAAAGGCCGCTCGCCAACATTCCCCATCCAACTCTGTCCTAAGCAATCCTTTGCAGTTGATACTCATCTTTTAATGTATGCTTTCAATTCCCGGCACGGTGTGTTCTTTGGCTCCCCACTCTCATGTTTCCCTTCAGCATTGCTAGTTGGCGCTTGCCTCATGATGCAGTCTGGCGATTTCCGTAATGTATGTCCTATCCAATTTCAACATCTTTTCCTAATTTCCTCTTCAGTTGGAAGCTGGTTTGTCCCCTCCCACAGAAGGCTGTTGCTGATGGTTCCCGACCAACGGACGTTCAGTATCTTGTGTAGACAATTGTTTAGGAATACTTGCACTTTATTCATGATGTCTGTGGTAGTTCTCCAAGTTTCAGCTCCGTTCAGTAGAAATGTCTTGATGTTCGTATTGAAGATTATGACTTTGATGTTGCCTTGCAGACAGTTGGCTCGTGATAGCTTGACAAACACATCATTCATGCAACTGTACATCCCCACCGTAGGTGATCTTTGTCAATGAATGAGGACATCCGACTTTTCGACAGGAAAGGTGTGACATCTCACCTCGCGTCTAATTCCTATCGTGGATTACCCTCTCTCGGTATCCACGTGGTATGGAAGGTTTATAATTAAGACTTTGGCTGTCAACACGACATCGCGCAGTTGCAACTACTAATCTACGCATCTTTCAGTCTCTAGGTAAGTAGAATATGTTTTTGTGATAATCAGAAGTAAAGTGGATGATAGAGACAATTTAATCTACCACAAACTGTTTAGACTTTGATGTCAACATGCAGATTACCGATTTTTTAAATTTCAATATAAATTGCTGTAGCTCGAAGCCTTGGGCGAATTTCAGTGCTTCAAATAAATGTGCAGATTATGAATCCATCGTACGCAAGGGAACCAAAAATGCAAATTATATACCAAGATTATTATCATTTCGCAATTAGTGGGGTAGAGTTGTTTTAAGTACTTATATTTTTAACAATTGCATAACACACTTTGAACTTTGTAGGTTTTTGGAGCAAAAATTCCCAAATACCGATTCCCATTACAAAAGAAACACATAATGTCTGAAAAGATTGTTATCATCAAACAAGTGCAAGGGTTCAGTAATACAAACACATCCAAATACACAGTAAAAGTGATGCACAGTAAAATGGTTTTTATTAACGTAATGTTTTCAGTTATTCCGTAACAATA
>NW_017386032.1:613171-622293 GCF_000237925.1 Schistosoma mansoni | reverse complement strand
CACATTCACTCAGATCTCCTTTCTTCAACATCTTGATGAGGTGTCCTTCTATCCAGTTTGTCGATGGCACTTGTTCTTCCTCCAAAATCTTCCTGAATAGAACGTGGAGCATGTTTGCAGTTGTTTCTATGTCTGACTTCAGTGCTTCGACTGGTATACTTTCAGGTTCTGCTGCTTTCCCACCATTCATTTGCCTGATGTCCGTCCTGATCGTTAGTGGACTGTTATCTGTGGGAATGTCTGTTTGTGCTGCTTTGATGTATGGTGAATTCACTGGGACTGGTCTATTCAGGAGTTCTTCAAATTGTTCTACCCATCTGTTCCCCTGTTCTCGAGTCTCAGTGATTGGCTTGCCTTCCTTATCCTTGACCAATTTCTCTGCTTTACTATGTTTCCTTTCCGGTTTCTTCGTTGTTTCATTTAGTTATTTCATTTTTCCTTCTTTTTCGCTACGCTAAATAGTTATTCTAGTTGGAAGCATGCACACTCTCTATCTGATATTGGATAATAAATGGATTTTTCATTTGCTGTCAAGTGTAGATTTTGGTAAATAACGGAAAAAATCCTGTACCTCTTCGATCAATTTCAGACAGAAATGTTCGCATTCATGAATGGGACATTTCTATTTATCAACGTAATTATTTCTTTCTACGAGTAATAACTTTAGCTTTTTGTTGTTAATTACTGTCTTTGTCCTTTCCATAATTTGTTGTAGTCGAGATTCGGGAACAGATTATTTTAAGATTTGTTCAACGTTACGAATGTCCGCCATATTTAATAGTTGGTGCTTATGCTGTTTTTCAGTGTGCACAATAATGTCGCCATTAAGTATTTCCAGTTCTCTTACGGATTTTTTTCCATTAAATCACATTTTCCATAGAAGGTTCTTATTTGTTATTATTTATTAATATACCTTCGCTCGTAAATAAGCAACCAGTTTACACAGATTATAAGCCTAATTTTAAGGTACATGTAGATTTTTACAAAAACGAGATTATTTCGTACTTGTTAATCATTCACTAGCTGTTTGTTTATACTAACATGATCTGGCTCGAATTCATCGAAGAAATAGCCAGCCGTATCATACTTGATTTTCGACTACGAATGCTTTGTGTTTTGTGGCAATTCCCCTCGAAAATCAGATAAATCACCATATATAATATTATCTTGCATACTTACATGAGAGCCAAGTCGATCAGTTTGAGATTTCTAGTTTTCAAATCACCAAAGCACATAGAAAACTTTAATATCTCTCTGTACCAATGTCTCATTTTCCATAGTGTTTGAACGTTTAGCATGTTTTAATAACCACGGTGTAGGAAATTTCTAATCCCTGAGGCGTCTTCATTTTCATATTATGTTTTGTTTGATGTATATATTAGTTAACGAGCTTCTGTAAATCAGTACATTTATATGTGCAGGCTTGTACATTGTAAAACATTTCCGTTCATGTATCTCTTTATAATCACCAGGAAACAAAGTGGATTGTGGTGACTAATTTGTCTGACTACTTCTCAGTTCTCCAGTTCCTAAAATGTAAGTTTGACATGTTTCATCCAGTGTTTATATTCGATAGCAGCGAATCACCTAATTTTATGTAAAACTGTTATAAATATTATTTTTATTAAATCACCAACTGGTAATGGAAACATAGATTTAAGGAGTATGAAAATAATGTAAAACATGTGACTAAAAACCTACACAAAATTCTATACACCAAATGCATTATTTTCAAAACTGTTTTAACAGTATTTTTACTGAAAATATTTACTGCAAAGTATTTACTAGAAATAGTAATCGTCGTGACATTTTATTTGTTTTACTAGTTAATAACCAGGTACAGGTTTGTGAACTTGACAATAATAGTTGCTTTTTATTTGAAGCTTGTAATATAGCTCAAGATATTCAGAAATATGTAGAAAGACGTTTAAATCCGCATCCTTGGATGGGAGTTGTGCACGTTAACCACAGAGTCAGTGTTTCGAGTAAAGAAATGTTTATTATTGGATAGTCTGGGTTTGATGTCAACTTATAGTTGTGGTTATAAAGTAAGCTACAGAGATGTTCTTTGGAAAATATTTTTTAAAAACTGCACACTGGAGACTTTCAGAAACAAGCACTTAAAGACAACCATATTTTCTTGCTATAAAAAGTGGGCTACATATTTTATTCCTCAATGGACTTCGGTTTTTCAACTTACTTGCTTACGCTTGTTACCCCCAATGGAGCACAGGCTGCCAATCACCATTCTCCAACCCACTCTGTCTTGGGCCTTCCTTCCTAGTTCTATTCAATTTTTGTTCATTCTTCTCATGTCTATCTCCATTTTTCGGAGTAATGTGTTCTTTGGTTTTCCTTTTTTTCCTTTGAACTTCAGGATTCCGTGTGAAGGCTTGCATTGTGACTCAGTTGGGTGCTTTCCTCTATGTGTGTTTTACCCACTTCCAGAGTTTCTTCCTGATTCCTTCCTCCATTGAAATCTGGTTTGTTCAGTCTCACAGTTGGTTGTTGCTGATAGTGTCTGGACAACGGATCCAAAGTATTTTGCTTAGACAACTGCTAATAAACACTTGTATCTTCTGGATGATGGCTTTCGTAGTTCTCCAGGTGTCCGCTCCATACATTAGAACTATCTTGACATTTGCATTGAAAATTCTGATCTTTGTGTTGGTTGACAATTGTTTCCAGTTCCAGATGTTCTTCAATTGTAGATATATTGCTCTTGCTTTGCCAATCCGCGCCTTCATATCTGCATCAGATCCACCACGTTCATGAATGATTTTTCAACAGTCGATAGAAATCGCGACTACATCAGTAATTTGTGTTAGAATTATTCAAAAGTCTCAGGATGGATAGACTAAATGCTTTAAAATAGTTCTTATCAATTTTTTTATAAACTTCGTTTTCTCTTGTTACAAGTCATATGCTACTAGCTTATACATCTGTATAATCTTAACAAAGATTGTTTTAGATTTGTGGTAATCATGATGAAATTCCAGTATGCTTTCATAAACTGTGGTGAATGATGTGTCATTTTTATGAATTAGTTATTCTCTTGAACTGGAGGGCCAGCTTTTTAGGAGTTGCAGGTATAATACATTCATCGGTGTTCATCTAGTTCTGCCTTCTGAAAATTCCTTTATTTCGAGAATTCCTAGTTTCGCCACCAATGTTGGTAAACCCCGTGGTCAGATTTCACTAAGTGTGATGTTTCTAACAATCATTTATCTTTATCCACGATTTCGAAAGGTAATGTCCACATTAAAAAGCAATTACATAATGTCTTACACCGTTATTAAAGCCTCAGATATTCCGGAGGGATATGGCGTAGAAGCTTCTAAAAGCCCCCAACTCCGCATGAATATATTCCCGACCATCAACTGTATGTTGAAACGCCACCTTCATAAAGTGCGCCATGTGTGATATTGACATGTTTCTTACGAAATCCATTTTCATTCAGATCTTATAAAATATCAACCCAGCTGAGTGATTTTCTACAGTGAAAGTTGTAACTTCTGTAACAATTTGATCTTGCATGTAAACCGGCATGCCTCATGTAACAAACTGTTATTTGACAATAAATTATTATTATTAGTTGTGAAACAAAAGTCCCTAATGAATCAACTTATCAGATTTCTCATGTTAGTTTACCTGTTGTCCTAAGGATTCATGTATTTCTGATGAAGTTTCCCATAAAAATGCGAAATATATGCTGAACGAATCAAATTATCATCAGAAATCTGATGCAATTTTGATAGATGCTGACTTTTCTAATGACCCATTATTCTTCAATGAGATTTTTAATAAATCCGAGGAAAATGTTTTAGAAGAATCGAATTCTGACGATGCCACATCAAATGTTATTTGTCCCCATTATACATTTGTTTTTGATGTGTGAAGCACAAGTCCTAAGTGAATTCAATCCTTATTACATTTCGGATGATCACATACCAAATATGTTTATCCTCACTACGAACTCACTGCCAATGAACCCTTCACTCAATTTGAAAAAATATATTTTAAGTTCAGTCACATTATTTGTAACTTTGGGATATGAAGATCCGACATTATTTCGTGGGCGAGGATAGTGTTGAGGAATCTATGATTCGAATTTTAGATATCAATGATTTAAATACACATAACTGACATGTTGATCAGATACAGTTTCGAAAACCAGGTGAGTCTGTTCGCATTCCAGTTTTTGATTCTAATACTAATGAATACACTCTAGATCATACAGAGTTTGTATTTTGATATAATTTAATACGAGTCACGCAAAAAGCTTCATACACCATACAGAAGAACGTGGTGTAGTCTAATCGAATAAACTTTGGTTCGTTAGTTCTGCGTTTAACCTGAATATTGGTATTTCGGTTGTTGCTCACAAAATTCAGGATATTCAGATACAAACTCCCGCCGTCCAGAGTAAGTGTTTGGTTTGAAATATTTCAGAGGATTTTGTGTCAGATTATCACTGGTCTTGATGATATCAACCGTATCAGAGTGATATTGAGTTCATGCTGAAAATGTTGAGTTGCACAACGAACTTCTTCTAAAGATACGCAAACACTTTTGCGACACAAATGTGGCCGTAAATGCGTCCAATTGTCAGTTTCAAATTAGTTCTATCAACTTCCTAGGCCGTACTGTAGATGATAAGGGCGTTGAACGTAATGAGTCGCTCAGTTCCATTCATTCAAGCATCGAACCCACGAATATCTCATCACTAAGATCATGGGCTGATGCTCTTCATTCTTATTTTAGATTTATTCCTAACCTTGTGAAAATATTTCCACTTTTCGAATTGTTTTTAGTGAAATGTTTGCGTAGGAACAACTAATCAAGATTATACTAATAAAAACTTTGCAGTTTTAAATGGCTGAGCTTTCCTCGACCTGTTTTCGGCAACTGAAAAATTTGTCCTTACTACGAATGAATTTCCATTGAAGTTAGGTGCTGTTCTAGAGCATAATAGGAAAATTATCATTAAACAAAAGTACACAAGAGTATTTTCATACCCTTAAAGAGGCTTTAGCAGTAAAAAGACTGCACAAATACTTTTTTGGTATAAAATTCCATATATGGTAACTGATTAACAGGCGTTAAAGTTTACTTGCCACTCAACTAAGTCACGTATTCAGTTACTCACTACCATGGTCTACAGATGGAGATTGAAGTTGGGTGATTATAACTTCACTATTGAGCACCTAGTGTCGCAAAGCATGTCACATACTAATTTTCCATCAAGCCATTAATATTTTGGAAGGCCACCCAACGAAAGTGACTGTACGTTGACTCGAAAATTACCTGTTGGTATAGCAGAACCTGTGAAGGTTACTCGTAAGTACTTTAGGATTGTCATAAATTCATTGAAAAATGATTGGAACATCGTGTTATTTGTGCCTTCAGGTTACAGATTTTTAAATCCGACACGTTCATTTGTGCTCATCTAGTTCTACCTGCCTTAAAAAACACTATATAGGGAAACCATATTTAGCACATTAATTCAAATACTGCTAATTATCACAAATATTTGGCGCAAGCGTAGTTATACTGAGTTTTATAATAAGAGAAAAGATGTATCACAGCATTCAAATGGTAATTTGTACTTTAATAACAAGTTAATAATTCCCCTTACACTTAGATCTCCGTTGCAAGTCAAGCTTTCCTCCGTCCATCAGGGAGCAGAGGAAATAAAATCACTTGCTCTTTAGACCTGTTGTTGGCCTGAGGTTGACGGTGATATAAGTGGAAAATCATAAATCTGTCCTGCTTGTTTACACAAGCTATCGTATAACAAACCTACATGGAATCAGTAGGCTGTATCTCATGAATCGTGGCAACGTATTCATGCAGATTACTGTGGCCTATTTTCAAACTCATATTTTGCTTTAGTCATTATTGATTTATATTCTAGGAGTAGTGCTAATGAGCAGTCGTATGGGACACTTCATTCACAGGGCAGTAGGAAAGATATTTAGTCATGAAGGAATACTCATGTAGTAGTATCGCGTAATGGAGCCCATTTCACGGAGTTTAACAGCTGGCTTACCGATACTGGGCGTCATCATCCATTTCAAACTCCACCAAACCTTTTATCGAACTTCAAAGAGTACTACTATACCAGTGAATTCGAGTAATTTAAAACAGCTGTAAAACGCATTGATAATTTTTGCTCCAACATCGTAATGCAGAACATTCAAGAATTCATGACAGTCCAGCCAAACTCCTTAAATCTCGTATACTTCGAACAGAACATCACCAAAATTGCAGTTTTGTCGAGGAAATGACTACCGATCTCTCATGGAGATTATAATTCGAAGAATGGGTAGTCGGATGGTAGGTGATTCCAATTTTAGTTCTGATCTCCCTCAACTAACCCTAATTCTGTTGACAATTCTGAACTTCAGGTAGGTAGTTCCAACTTTAATTCTAATAACTTTTATGGTAAAAATGACTTTTTAGAAAACTCCGAATTTCAAAAGGAAGAAAATAAAACTCGGATTGCTAAACAACTGACAAGATCCAACAGAATTGCAAATAAACCCAAACTACGTTGTAGAAATATGGGCCGAAAATCAGTGTGAAGTGGGTGTGGTGAATAACTGTAGAGTTGAATATATAATAATAATTTATTCTCAAATAATAGTTTGTTACATGAGGCATGCCAGTTTACAGGCAACATCAAATTGATACGGAAGTTACAATTTTCACTGCAGTAAATTACTCAGCTGGGTTTATATTTTATAAGATATGAATGTAGATGGTTGCAGTAAGACACGTATTGTCAATATCATAATTGGTGCACTTTATGAAGGTTGCGTTGCGACATGCAACTGATGGTCGAGAACAGATCCATGTGAAGTTGGGAGCTTCTAGAAACCGCAACCTTACATCCCTCTGGAATATCCGAGGCTTTAATAATGGTGCAGGATGAAGTCACCCATTCCATATCTGTTTTCGGTGGCGTATATCAAGGGGGCTGAAAAGGGGTGTAAGAAAAAGAAAGGACGAGAAGCAGATCAGACAACGTTCATGGAGCAATACTTTAGGTATAACTGCTTAGTCTCTTTTTCTGTTATTAGGTTGCTTATTGGGCAAAAGCATTCTAATATGTTAAAGAAAATAAGTGGAAACAAGGTATGGGCGGATAAGGAACTGTATAAATGAAGATGGTCCAGAAAGAAGCTGAAAGTATGGAATTATGTGTATTTATAAAATATAGTGCTGAAAACAGTATTCTGATACACAAATGGATGTCTCCCTTCTTTGTCGAAACTATTTGAGCCCATTTTTCGTTTTTAGAATCTATAGGGTATTGATCAGGCTTTTTCTGCGAATTGTATAGTTCGCTTGTAATAGGATTACTCGGTAGGAAGTGAAACCGATTCAGAGTTCTAGACACGACTTAAAAAGGGATTTTGCATAAATAAATCAACATCAATACGGTTTGTTCGTGACAACCTACTTGACATAAGGAGTCGTAATTAAACAACATGTTCTACCCTACAAATGTGTACGTATTGCCTCCATTTTGACAAGTATTTCTGTCATGGTTACTAAAGAGGAAAAATCATTAAAGTTGTGGAATCGAGTACAACGTTTTTGAAGACGTCTTCGTGTGCTGACAGGTATATACAGATCTTTACAGAACTTAGGTCTCCAGGATTCTAAAGGTGCTATTGTGTTGATGATACTTCTGATGTTGTGATAAAATATATTAGTTAGTGTGTCGGTATTGTTTGCAGTAAAGAAAGCTCCCCAATCTGTGCTTCTTGGGTAATTGTGCAAGTTATTTCTATCTACCTTGCAATAATTTACTAAAAGTTACACTTTTACGTCTACCGGTTGTGGTTTTTATATGAAGACTACGTATGACATTGTTCTAATCACTACCTGGAAACTGTTTTCCAATACACGCAGTATTCATGTTGTGCTTGAACCGAACATAATGATACAGTGTAGTCTCATGCCGCGTACTTCAAGTTTTATTTCTTGATTGTATCATGTTGAAGTTCTAGACTTATTGAGATTAGTTCTATTTCGTTATTTTGTTTTACGTTCACATAGATGTGAGATTTCATATTAGCAATATTTACTTACGATGAGTATTCGTACGTTTAACTAAACAATTTCCAGTAGTTTTGACTGCGGACATTTTGTAATAGTCTACTGAATTCCATATAACCCGTTTGTTTATGTTTCACAAGTTCCTAACTTTTGTTTGTAGAAAACATGCTCACTTTTTTCATCTTGACGCAGATATTACTTCATGACAAAGGTTCTGTACGCTTATTGCAACTGCCATCACCTTTTGTTACCCGTACTCTGGTCTTCAGTTTTACATACTTTCCTGTTGGTTCAGTGGGTCGAAAGTCATGTTGATAGCCGCCCACTTACGAAGTACGTGCACAACTCCATGTCAGACAGGAATCTAAAACACCGCTACAGGCTAAGCTTCTAATACACGATGCCATATGGATTAATTATGCTTGTCCTTGATAATAAAAATTTTTGGCAAACAGACCGGTATTAGTTAGGTAGATATAATGTCCATACTTCATTGGTAAGCAGCGTAACAACCTGGTTACTTAACAAATTAATTAAACCGCCGATAGTTTTCACTACCTATTCAGACACATGTTTATATATGTATGACAATTCAGAATAAGAAGACAGGTTCATGTTTCCCCTAACTCATTGTAACGTGACACCATATTTACCCTCAGTGTAGTAACTTAAAATTCTTTTTATTAAGTGTAAAATTTTGATTAGTACGGCACTGGTCTAATATTTTCCTCTATTACGCTATTGTTACGGAAGAACTGAAGACATTTGGCTGATTAAAACCTTTTTACTGTGCATCAATTTTACTGTGTTTTTGGATGTGTTTGTTTTACTTAACCTTTGGACTTGTTTGTTTATATCATTCTTTTCGGACATTTTGGTTTCTTTTGTCATTGGTTTGGTATTTGGGAGTTTTTGCTCCGAGAACCTACAAAATTGAAGGTTTGTTTTGTAATTGTTATAATTATTGTTGTTAGAACGACTTTGGTCGATTATTTGTGAATTGCGAATAAACTTGGTATCTAATTTGGAGTTTTGGTTCTCTTGCCTACTTG
>NW_017386032.1:543492-612971 GCF_000237925.1 Schistosoma mansoni | reverse complement strand
CCATCCACCTGTTGTAGATAGTCCTGTAAAGCTAACACATTCAACCGTTTGAAGTTCCAGCGCTTGTTGCTAGTAGGATATCGTAGCTCCGTTTTGCTGACAAAGCTGAATGATAAGACGGCGTGATCACTTTTCCCCAGGGGAGCCAGGATTGAGGGGTCGTCGACTAGGAATTCTTCATTTGTGAATACCCAGTCTAAGCGCGACGGCGTCTGACTGTTTCTCCAACGAGTTGCCGACTTCACATTTTCGAATAATCCCAGGTCACCGATGAGGTTGAAGAACAGAGCTTCAGTAGAGTTGTCACCTCCAATGTATGTATGTTCCACGAAGTTGATTCTGGGAAGATTGAAGTCCCCTAGAATCAAGATTTGAGAGAATCCGAGACGCGTAGAGCGAGTTAATCCTTCCAGCAGACGTTTGTCATATTCGATGTCGGCAGTGGGCTTCCTGTAGATGACCCCAACTAGACACCTCGAGGTGGTAGACAATCTTACTGAGCACCATACTGACTCATCAAGATTGGGAAACTCTTGGTTGTGAAGTTGGTGCGCATCCAGGCATGACCGTATGTATAGTGCTACCCCACCCCCTATTCCTGTTTTTCTGTCGTTGCGAAATAAAGACATCCCAGTTATTGCTAACTCCTGGTCCGTAAACTGAAACGTTATCCAAGTTTCGGATATTCCTATCGGATGGGCAGTTTCAGATCGCGTAGGACTTGTTCCTCTTCTTCCAGTGCAATAACTTTTTATTGCCCTGCAATATGAAAAACAAACATTTTAACGTCGCATGTAATGATTTTTAATATCGCTACACGATATGCTGGTAACTAGTAATAACTTCATCGCCACCATATTTCTTCGCTAAGTTAGTCTTTAGTAAAAAAGCTAAAAGGTTTGCTGTTTTGTGTTTTTCTTCGTAGTACGCATTTTGTTGGAAGTCCATTATATCGTTTAAGTTCATAAACCTAAATGATCTTATCTGTTTATAAGATCAACTACTGAATCTCGTGTTTCATATATTTTAGTCGTGCTAATTTAGGAATGACTGCCTTTGCACCACATGCCAGTGTGGCGGTACTATAATAAACCCACTTTTTTTTCTCTCCAAACGTTAAATGACCAAACCAACTCTTGAAATATCTTCATCTTTCTTGCACTGTATGTTGTGTAGGCAACAAGTACACAAAAAGATCGTATGCTAGGGACGAATATTTCGTTGCAAACTCATTCCCAAATATTTTCAAGATCCTCCTACTGTCTATCCTCATACATGTCAAACTCAAGCCACCCGAAAACCGCTTACTCAACGTTAAATTTTCATGTGGAATGTCTTTATTTCGCAACGACGGAAAAACAGGAATAGGGGGTGGGGTAGCACTATACATACGGTCATGCCTGGATGCGCACCAACTTCACAACCAAGAGTTTCTCAATCTTGATGAGTCAGTATGGTGCTCAGTAAGATTGTCTACCACCTCGAGGTGTCTAGTTGGGGTCATCTACAGGAAGCCCACTGCCGACATCAAATATGACAAACGTCTGCTGGAAGGATTAACTCGCTCTACGCGTCTCGGATTCTCTCAAATCTTGATTCTAGGGGACTTCAATCTTCCCAGAATCAACTTCGTGGAACATACATACATTGGAGGTGACAACTCTACTGAAGCTCTGTTCTTCAACCTCATCGGTGACCTGGGATTATTCGAAAATGTGAAGTCGGCAACTCGTTGGAGAAACAGTCAGACGCCGTCGCGCTTAGACTGGGTATTCACAAATGAAGAATTCCTAGTCGACGACCCCTCAATCCTGGCTCCCCTGGGGAAAAGTGATCACGCCGTCTTATCATTCAGCTTTGTCAGCAAAACGGAGCTACGATATCCTACTAGCAACAAGCGCTGGAACTTCAAACGGTTGAATGTGTTAGCTTTACAGGACTATCTACAACAGGTGGATTGGGATGTTCACCCTCAACTTGAAGTGGATGCTCATTGGGATTTTTTACTGCACACGATCTTATGTGCTACTGAGCATTCAGTTCCTCAAATGGTGGTCCCAAAAAGCTACAAACAACCTCCAATCATCAAGAACCGCACTCGTCGTTTGCTAAGCCGCAAAAGGCACTGTTGGGCCGAATATAAACGAACCGACAATAACGACGCATACAGGCAATATAAACGCATAAGGAACATATGTTCAAAGGCAATAAGAGAAGACAGGCTTCAGTTCCAGACCAAGCTTATCGATAAATTCGTCTCCAATCCGAAAAGCTTATTCAGTTACGCAGCTTCTCTTCGACAAGGCAAAACTGGAGTTTCCCAACTGCTTCGTCCTAATGGCCCGACCAGTAACGACGGTGATGCCGCCAACCTTTTGGCTGAACAATACTCCCAGACATTCCAGCTGATCCACATCAACTATACTGACGAAAGCTTCACCTGCACCTGTACAGGACTTTCCGAAGTGGACCTGAGTGCTGACCTGGTGCTCCGTAAACTGCAGCACCTAAGAAAAGACACTTCTCCCGGTCCGGATATGGTTCATTCCGCTGTTTTGAGGGAAGCAGCTTCAATCCTGGCGACACCACTTAGCGTGATGTTTGCACACTCGCTAAGCAGAGGCAAACTACCGGAAATTTGGAAGCTGGCCCACGTCACACCAATTTTCAAAGGAGATCGACGCAGTGAACCCTCAAGCTACCGACCAGTGGCCCTTCTCTCCATACCTTCCAAAATTATGGAATCTCTAATATACGACGGTAAACTAGAATACTTATCATCCTCAAAGTTCTTCTCACCTCAACAGCATGGTTTTAGAAAAAGTCATTCTTGTATGACCAACCTGCTGACTGCGGTGGATAGATGGACAACCAACCTTGATCGCAAGGGGAAGGTTGACGTCATCTACCTGGACTTCTCAAAAGCTTTTGATAGGGTCAATCACGTATGTCTTATCAAGAAGCTTAGACGATTGGGTATAAAACCCCCTTTGATTGATTGGCTCTCTTCATATTTAGAAAACCGACACTTTAAGGTCAGGGTTAACTTCACTCTCTCTCAGGCTATGGAATGTCCTAGTGGGGTCCCCCAGGACTCAATACTAGGACCTCTTCTCTTCTTGATTTACATTAACGATCTTCCCCAACAAGTTTCATCTGACTTATTGCTTTTTGCTGATGATGTGAAACTTTGGAGAGAGATACGTAATCATAATGATATACTAGTTCTTTAGGAGGATCTGACCCGACTTCAAAGTTGGGCAGACGACAACGGACTTACCTTCAACACTTCAAAGTGCAAAGTAGTCCATCTGAGACATTTTGCAGACTATAGTTATAACTTAGGTAACTCCCCTCTAGAAATTTCCCAAGTCGAAAAAGATTTAGGAGTGTTGGTACCCTATGACCTGAAATCGTATGCGAACTGTGACAAAAACGCCTCTCAAGCAAACCTTGCACTGGTAACATTGAAGCGCATTTTTGGCCAGTTTGACGGTAGAACCTTCCACATAATCTTCAACAGTTTTATTCGTCCCCATTTAGAGTACGGAAACATAGTATTTCCTCCTTCCCTCCAAAAGGATAAGGACACTCTGGAACGTATACAACGTCGAGCCACGAAATCAGTTCGGGGACTCAAATTCAAACCTTACGAAGAGCGCCTCCAATCACTTAACCTTTACCCGTTAGAGTACAGGCGTCTTAGAGGTGACCTTCTTATGACTTACAGTATCCTTAATACTTCTGGTCATCCCCTTAAACATCTTCTTAAGCTTAGTCATAACACTAACCTAAGAGGTAACACCCAGAAATTGGAGACCCTACATAGCAGAACAGACTGCAGACACAACTTCTACTCCGTTAGAGTTGTCAAGTGCTGGAATTCGCTGCCGACTGAGCTAGTCCAAGCGACCCCCCAGGAGTCTTTTAGGAGGAAACTTGACTTATTCTTAAGGACTAAGGATAACATATTATTATGATTTACCAAACTCTTTTTTTCCTCTATTATCGTTCATATACCTAGGTTTTTGCCTGGAGGTATTGGTGATCCACTGCTACCAGACACGGAAGCCCGTTAAGGGAAAGCTTCTTCTATTCCGTCCTCAACCATTTGAAACAGATGAAACCGAACAATGCAAGCTTAGGAATAACTCACTGAAAACTTGAACACATATAGACTTCACGTTTTCAATATCAGTAATGGTAATACTTATTAAATGTTTCCTGAAAAATATTTCAACGATCTCACTCACGTTGAAGGGATGTAGAAGTCTTGGTCCACTCGATAGATCGCATGTGATTAAGGTATTGGTACATGGATGGTCATGGACCATCTCAAAATATCAACGTTAAACCGCTGATCTTTGGCCCGCGTTGTAATGCAGGATTTGATAGTCTTCCAGTGTTTTTTCTGCTACCAGAATAATGCAACAAAAAAATATTCCTAACTCGTTGGACAGTTTTCCACCTTGTGGATAAGTTGGCTTTTCAGAAGATATCAGGATACTTGTTTCGAATGACAGTTACCTTCGTATGTTGCATTATTACTGAGTATTCGGCCCATTTCTCATTGCTTCCATCTCCTCCCTATTCTCACACTGATTTTATCACTTAAGCACGAAACGTCTTTAAGTCAGATGTAAATCTACTAAAAGGTGTACTCTAAAATGCCGACTAGGGTGCACAGTGCAAATGACAATCCAGTGTTTTAAAAATATCTTCCTACTCGAAAACACTTGTTTCTACCAGCGTTTACATGACTGAATTACCTTAAAGCATTTGTAAACTTACAGTAAATGTGATAAAATACCCGTGCATTTTGCGACAGATCATTTAATTTTTTAAAATCCGAGTATCGTTTAGACGAGTCATCAGCGAGTTGTCGACTCACTTTTTATGTTATTTTTTTCTGTTCTATATTTCTCGATGCTGTACACACTTCTCCAGCGCACGACGCACTTCCTGGGTAAAAGCAAACTTACAAAAGTTGGAGGACACACTGACTTGTACATCATAACCTACCACTAATACGTCCTTCATGCCAGATTTATGTTTATTGGAGAATCAACATTTCTCTTTCCTGCCATATGTGAAATTCTGATCTTGGATCATGATGAACACAATTCTATCGTTCAGTCAAGTGAAAATTTTCCAGTCAGACAGTCAAAGTTATTGCTATGAGATTCATCAGCGAATAGTTAATTTATCAAACCAATTTGGTATTTTTATGACAAGTGATCAATGAGTCACCACTCATTCAGTTATTTGTCTTTTAACAAGTCAGTGTGTCATTCATCTTATTTAGGTCAACTGTTATTATCTTCCGAATTCCCCACGTTTTGTTTAGAAATATCATTATACACCATCTTCATTGGTGTTCTCTCATCTTCTATTGGAATTCCTGCTTGTGAAGCTCTTCACTTTTGAAAAGGCAAATGTTTCATATACCTTCCGCTGCACTAACAAATGTGGGACACGGAACAATTAGAGCAGATTTTGGTAAGTATTTCTCGTGTTGTGATGACTTCGTAGGTGCCATATGAAGCTTCAATCTCTGATTGGAAGCTACTGTTATTATTTTAATCTGAATGAACAAAAAGCTTCTTTCTTTTTTCTAGGCTGAGAAACCGTGAACTACCGTTTCGTTTGAAAGACTATCCTTACGAATTGCGCATGTACTCTATGACATTTTCCATATAAATATATATGTAAATAACAACCAGCTTTTAATGGTCTCGATGTGTGAGCGATATTAGTGTACAGTGAAAACAAAAGGTGTGGGGGTAGTTGGTGGTAAAATGCAATTTCATAAGTCAGTGATTACTTAAAGCTCGCAATTAACAGCAAGTCAGTCTCTTAGTCGGTGATTTCCAGGCATTGGAAAACATTTGAATGGAAGCAAATGCATGATTCAGAAAACCACTTACCCTGTGTCACACGAGATGCTTTTAACTGCTACCATTGTGAAAGTCTCAACTAAATCGATTTAAAGGGAGGAAGTATGTCCTGACGATCTCATCAGAGTATTCGAAAACGGTGTAGTGTTGTTAACTACACTGAATGACCCTTTCACTAGTGTTCATAGGGGCTAAATTCGCTTTCTATATAATTAGTTGAGGACAAACGAGTTTGATGATTATCCCCAGAGTTTTAAATCCTCAAATGCATGCAAACCTAGTGAAAAATAGACCCGTATGAGTATACTTGCTCTGTAAATAGACATCTAATCTGTTGGCCGAGAAATCTGTACTAACCAGACATCTAAAACCATACCACTGAGACCCATCAATATACTGAGTAATTTTGCTGGGTCACTGTGGTAAACAACTCCGTTTGTAGCTCCTCTATGGTTAACATCGGTTCCAAGCCCTGGTAACGGAGGAGAGTTGGGTATGGGGTCAGCAATCCCATGCCGTAGGAAACAATTTTGTTAAAAAACCTTTAATCAGAATACACATGCTAGACCATTTAAACTCTGCCCCCGAGTTGAAGGAAGAATTGTGACCCCCATGGTGAAAGTCGATATTCGGAAATCCCGAGGCCCCTTCTAAAAACCACAGCAACAATTCTTATAGGTTCATGGAACGTTAGAACAATGTGAGAAATCGGGAGGACCAATCAAATAACTGTGAAAATGAGGAGATACAAAATGGAGGTGCTTGGAATCAGTGAAATCCACTGGACCCAAGCTGGAGAGGAAAGGATAGATTCGGAGACATGCTGATGTACTCTGGTCACGAAGAAGAACATGCTACGCACACCCATGGAGTTGCTCTGATGCTGTCCAAAGAAGCACTTATAGGATGGGAATCTCACGGACCCAGGATCATCAAAGCATCCTTCAAAATGAATAAGTGTATCACAATGAATGTTATCCAATTTTATGCACTCACCAATGATAGCAACGACAGCGATGAAGATTGGTTTTACGAAAGGCTGCAATAGATCATAGCGAATTGCTCAGGAAAGGACCTGATCATCCTGATGGGAGATCTAAATGCTAAAGTCAGAGTAGTCAACACAGGATACGAAGATATAATTGAACGACATAGACTTGGAGAGAGAAATGAAAAATGGGGAGGGATTTGTAAATTTATGTGCATTCAACAAATTGGTTATAGGCGGCACAATATTGCCCTACAAACACACAAGACTACGTGGGTCTCACTGGACTACACCACACTACAGTGAACCAGATCGATCATATCAGCATCACTAGGGAATTCAGAAAGTCGATGGAAGACGGGAGAACCAGGAGAGGAGTTGACATAGCTTCATATACCACTTAGTTGTGGCCAGTATGAATCTGAATCTAAAGAAGCAATGGACTACTGGAGAAACAGCATTACAAATGTCCAATACAGCCTTCCTTCGAGATACTGATAAACTCAACGAACTTAAGATAGCTCTCAACAACAGGTTCCAAGCTTTACAAGATCTACTGGAAGGAGCAGAGACTACTATGGAGGATAATTAAAAAGGGATCAGAAAAGCACTAACTTCAACGTGTCAGAAGGTTCTGAGCCTCAAGAATCATTGTCATAGGGAATGGGTCTCTACAGAAACCACGTTTTGGATTCAAGAAAGGAGGAACAAGGAGACAACAGCCAAATGAGAACAGAGAGAGTCAAGGCACAAGCAGGATACGCAGAATCAAACAGGCAAATAAAGAAGAGCATTAAAGCCGACAAACAGAAGTACGTGGGAGAACTAGCAACGACGACGGAAAAAGCTGAAAGAGAAGGGAATTGATACAACGAAGAAACTAGCAGGGAGATATAGTAAACCGGAGAGACCATTCAAGGGCAAAGAAGAAAAGACAGTCACGGAGATTCAAGAGAGGAAAAGATGGGCAAAATACTTCGAGGAGCTGCTGAATAGACCAGCTCCATTGAATCCACCGGACATCGAAGCAGCACACACAGACCATCCTGTAGTTGTCACTACACCATCGATCGAAAAAGTCAAGATGGCCATCAGACAAATCAAGAGCGGGAAAGCGGGACGACCTGACAATATACCAGCTGAAGCATTGAAGTAACAGCAAACATGCTTCACCTTCTATTCAGGAAGATTTGGGAAGAGGAAGAAGTGCCAACGAACTGGAAAGAAGGATACCTCATCAAAATACCAAAGAAAGGAGATCTGAGCAAATGTGAGAATTACAGAAGCATTAGTTTGTTGTCAGTACCAGGAAAAGTTTTCAGCAGTGTTGCTGAACCGAATGGAAGACGCAGTTGACGCTCGACTTTGAGATCAACAGGTTGAATTCCGTAAGGATCGGTTGTGCACAGATCAAATTGCGACACTACGGATCATGGTGGAACGGTCAGTTGAGTGTAATTCGTCGCTATACATCAACTTCATCGATTATGAGGCATTTGACAGTGTGAACTGGGAAACATTATGGAGACTTCTTAGACACTATGGAGTTCCTGAGAAGATTGTCAACATTGTCCGGAATTCATACGACGGACTGCAGTGGAAAGTCGTGCACGGAGGACAGATGCATTTCCAGTAAGGACCGGAATCAGACGAGGCTGTCTACTCTTCCTTCTAGTGATTGACTGGATTATGAAGACAACTGGAATGAACTGGAAAGGTTTACCCAGGACAAAGTTGGGTGGAGAATACTGGTGTGCGGCCTATGCATCCCACGAGGGGTAACAGGTGTAAGTAAGTAAAAAATAGATTTCACCATCTGGTTAGTTTTACATACCTAAGATTTCCTCAACTACTATGAAACAGATTATACTGTTTAACAAATACTCGTCTTTCACAGGTTCATAAAATGCGATCTTATGATGGGGAAGTGAGAGGATAGACCTAGTTACGCTTATTTTCAGAATGTAAAACATGTCCCTCGACCAAATCATTCAACGAAGGTTCACCACCCTACCAGTCGATTTATGATATCGCCGAGCTTATTTGTGGCTAACATCAATAATCAGTGGATGACGTGGTCAAAAACCGGAAATCGATAATAAAGGCGTAACGCAGACACAGAGCATAGTCTCATTAGGTTATTTAGGGTCACACTTATTGTGTGAAGGCTACTGATATCAGCTAGATACCGACAATGATTTAAAGTGGACTCCTCCAACCACTATTTCACGTATAGTTTGCTCGACAAGGTCCCTTTTAATCAATAAGAGAATGAGATAATCGATCTGGCAGTAAGGAATTTACGATTAAGTGCGAATACATACCAATAACCTAACTTTATGTATGTCTGCTGAATTCTTACTGATTTGACACAGCCTGATTCGTATTCGCATAGATCAATACTGTACTTGCTAACCAATATTAATATACTTAGTAACACTAATTAAACCTCTATTTAAGCATTCGTTTTACTTTACATAATGGTGTGACCGATCAATTTTCAATAACTTCTTTAGCTATTCCAACTAACCATGTCAAGATGTATTCTCTTACCACTCCCAATGACTTTTGGTAATAAATTTAAGTTATTTACAAGCTAATCACGGTACATCGTAGCTTACCCAGATATCACCTAATGGTTTAGTGGATTGACTCGTTGGCGAAATACTACTTAACAATGGAGTGACACTCCACTCACAATATCATTACTCTTACTAGACTGGTCGATTACAACCCTCAAAATTGTTAATATGGTGAAAAGAGGAGTTTTCATGAAAAACTTCTACTACTTCACATTCAAAACTAATAATATCCGCAGGATTCACTTAAAAGCGCACTACAACTTTAAACCAACAATATCTTGTCTAGCAGCTTCGAAAAGTTCTTGAAACAACACAATTTGTAAATACAAAAGAGAATGTATGAAGGCCGTTTGAATTTCAACTTGTACAGCATACATTATGAACTGTGAAGTCCCGTAATTAATTGCAATTGTTATTTGTCTGTTAGGAACAACACAAATAATTTAGCGTTGAACTAATTGATTAAGTAAAAATAAGAACACACCTCGAAAATGACCCCGTATACTTAACACAACATAACTCAGAAAAGAGTATAATCCAATACAGTTACACTATATACTTCCTACATGTCAGTCACGCAATCTGACCAGCGAAAACAGGCCTACCATTGATTGATCGATACAAAATGGCCCTACAAATGAGTAGTTGATCCACGATACATCGCCACTGAATATATCAGCGAACATGACAAAGCCACTAGGTGAGCAATGATGATCCTAAGATAAAAATGTTATATGAAATATAAGCCGATCGATATAGTCAAATAGTTACATTGACTAACGCAATCGAAGCAAGTGTAACAAGGTTGCCAACGCGAAACAGGGAAAATTGGTCGGAGAAACCTCGGGATGGTTAGATTAAGTTGGTACCAATTGGCGTAATTCCTGGTTGGACGATGTAGGACTCCTGAGTAAAAGTTTAAACAACAGAGACCACATAATATAGATTAAAGTTTATTATAAAGGTGTCGACGTATAAACACATCAGCAACTATGAATCCTGCGTAACACATCGCTCTAGAAATGTTACCCCACATTCAGTCACGCATATGGTCACAGTCTCTTAGCAAGTCTTATCAGTGTTAGTGTCCTTATAGGAAACAGCGAAACGGACTATTCGTAATTAAGTAGGTTTATGAGAAGTTATTACCGATTACAAAACAGTAATCCATTTAAATCTCGTGATTCTATAATAACCAATTTCGGTCACTATCTGCCATAAAGATCTATGTCCTTCAGACCAGTGCTCATACACGTAAATACGACTCACTTTACTTCGGGTGCCCCGATGGTATTATAATCTCAAAACAGATCACAAAAAATGCTAAACAAATAAATATAAGTCGTGCCTACAATATTCGATTAAGTGATTACAAACGAGCCAATCTTCACAGCGCTTTACATCAGCATGCTCCTTAACTTTTATGTGGCCTAGTTTTTTATATTTTAATGCCTACCTTAGTCACTCATCTCCGATGGACGTCCAGTTCTGTTTGTACATGCCTGGGTTTCCATAGGGTGTTTATAAAAATACGACCACTTAATTTGATGTACAATGCAACTATTCTCCAAACCTTATATGCTATCCAAAAGTTTGGTCTTGTTTATATTCACTAGCATTTTTAAATCGCCTAGAGTTCCCTTAAGCTTTCATGCATGGCAAACATATACCTTGAGATCAAATCAAATAGTATTACCGGACGGATAATTGGTAAAAAGTTTGGTCACAACATTGATCAAACCGTTAAATGCACCGTGGCCGGTGCATATTATAGGGAAAACAAAGTGTCTCACTACCCTTCGCTACGTATTTTAAATAGCAACTCAGTCTACTTCTGCATCAAAAACACGTGCAGATCCTACCCATGGAGAGCGGATGATGACTTGCATCAATTTAATTATTAGTTAAGACTACACTATCGGATGACTGACCTCTGTCAAATGTACCGTAGACCTACAATTATTATTTCTTAGTATATGAGCTGCCCACTTTCGTAGAGCAAGACAATATTCTGAGATTATAAGCAAATGATTTGTCTGATATGTTCCTTATCATCTTGAGAACTCCTCAGCAACATATTGAGGAATACAAGTGTTTTTCTTAACTGTCAGAAAACAGTGGCGCATATATATCTGGTCCGCCCTTGTACCAATCTTTGTGTTCATATAAATAAATAGTAAGTGGATTATTCAGTACTGCTTAATCCTGCCACTCACTTTTAATTTTACTACAGATGTCTTTTTGGAAGCTTTGGAGGAAGTTCATGAAAATCTGGATCTACTAAAAATCAGGACTTATGAACCTCCTGTACTCTGATATTATCTTGTATGATGAAAAACAAATTACTTCGACTACACTTAAATAATAGGTGATCATCATTTAACATATGCTGTCTATTTTACACAATCGAAGCGCAGAAACATCAAGACGCTGTCACCAGATCGAACTTACATGAAGTTTGTAAGTAGCTATGCTGTCAAAGGCGAAAGATTTATCCGCAATATGTATCTGGTGCCCCTTTGTACAAACAAGTATGTATTTAAATAAATAAAAAGCTATGCTGCGACACATACATGAAGCCAGTTCGAAAGGCCTTTGGAGTCATCGTGGTGCTCGTCTGAACATCGAAGATCGGATGTGCAACGCATAGAAAGCGCTTCCATGTACTGTTACGCAACTTCTTTAGGACATTGTACCTGGTGTTTTTATCTTCAAAGGGATGATCTGATAATGTTACAACACTACACACAATGTCAAGCTTTGGTAACGTGTTTGAGTTTGACGGTGAAGATTAGACGGTTACTACAGACTGGGGAAACTGAACTGAGCGCATCTCTCATGGATTTTTTTTATTTCATTTCCCGACGCTGAGATTAGTTGGAAAATCTAGTTACCGAAATAACACATTCGACCACACTATTCAGCATACCAGTAGTTTTATGGAGAAAATATTATAAATGATTACATAGTTTACTAATTAATAAACTATTTAATATCACCTGTATCAATTCACTAGCTATTCGGTAATCCGGAGAACTTTGTAATACTTATTTTGTCAGGCCGAATGTCTCATTCCCGAAGGATCAACGTCAAAAAACAAGATATCCTCAAAATCAATATACTTTACGATAAAATATAAGCTACACCTAAACATCTGTTAACAGGCATTGGCAGACTAAGTAATGTTGATGACTAACCTCACCGTTCAGAAGAATAATCAGAATTCTCATCAGAAAAGTGGTGCTTCGATTTATAATTCATTTGGAGGATTAACATGCTTATTTTCGTATGGTAGGTCCAAGACTCCGTTATAGTGCATTCGGACAGCAGGGGTTATACACGAGGTTTCTGGTACTTTGGCTCCAAAATAGTCTTTATTAAAAAAGAGTTCATCACGAGGCACTCTATCGTATACTGGGATGTAAAGATCAGGATTCTTTGCCACACAAACAATGCTGTAGCCAATCATGAGAACCACGCCCATCCCGACTAGTGTTGAAAGATATGTAACCGGATAATTTTCAACAAGCCAATTAAACGTTCCACCTTGATGTGCTGTAGAACTCAGTCGGTGGGGAGAAACAAAAAGTCCACGTCTGCAGCATGCCAACAGAGATAACCTGGATAAACTCATGACCAAACTTTCTCTGCTTAAGTGAGAACCAGTGCAATGAGTAGTTATGTGCTTAGGAAAAACTGCAAACGCCGTTCGCCAATTGCTAAACTGCCTATTTTTATCTACCGCTACTATTTGTCTTCGAAGGTCAAAGTCAAGATGGCGAGCCATACCACATTTTTCAATGGGTCAATGATGGATATGAAAATTGTGTATTGATAAATCATCAGATGATACATTATGTCTAGAATATCATGTCTGCCGTTAAAGCGACTTTACAAGTAGGATTGGTGTGTTGGGTTATGTCCGTAGCTGTAAATAAGTCCCCGAAATCAATAGCTCTGTAACTCTTCGACATTGGTTTCAGTGGACTCACCTGGCTGAAGGCGCTCGGTCACTCATTCGCACCAGAACACGAGTGGTAACGCTGTGCTCAACTTCTCCTAAAACCTCTAGACAGTTTGGATTAGTCAATTCCCGATATATTGATAACCTACCAAATATATCTTTGAACATTTTCGCTCCTGAACTTATATTTCACTGAATGAGTACGTTTCAACTATAAGTGTTACCACTTGAAGATACGACCAGTATACTAGTTTTACAACTATTAACCAGTAACATCTATATTCGAATCGTCCTCCAATTAGTTAATACCAGAACTCAGATGCGAAGAGGTAGGAATGATATATTTGATACGCTATCATATATCGAGAAGCGGTTACTCTAATCTGGCTAGTGAACGTAGGAGCTGCTTCCCACGCTGAGTCGTAACGTGATCTGGTGCGGATACATGACGGAACGCCTTCATTTAAACAAGTCCACTTAAAACAATGTGGTCAGCAACCAATGTCGAACACTTAAAGAGCTATTGATTTTGGGGAATTATTTACAGCTACAGACCACCCCCCTTAGTAAGGTATTGATGACCCTAAGACGTGGCCAGCCAGATCGGTAAACACTCTTCTGATAGCTTGCTATGTTTAGCAGCGTCTGGTCGTCTTTCCCTACACTAAGGGACCATGAAGTACAATATGGTAAGAAGGAGACAAAGTACAATGAAAATTTCGGCTCCTTGTGAAACTTCGTCGTTCTTTTCCAGCCGTCCTAAAAAGAAAAAAATAGAACGTGTGAGTGCATGTCGAAATACACGTACTTGCGTAAGGGCACAATGTGAGCGGAAAAAAACAAATAAACTGATACGCCTGCGGCAGCGTAAAAGCGATTGTAAAAAAAACGGGTTTTTTTGTTTTTTTTGTACGTAAAAAAATATATACGCTCATAAGTAAAAAAATGTTTTTGTTATTTTTGGAATAAATATATAAAACTGAGCATATTAAAAAAATTCTTTTTTTATAATAAATAATGCAAAGGGAATTCTAAGTAAAGTTTGTGTTCTACCTGCGTTAGTCGTTTAAATGTTCTGGAAATCTTACTGTTCTTCCAGAACGCGTTGTCTTAAGTTTATTTTCCGACGTTGACGAAGTATCAAGGTGTGTGTCGGCTGTCGGGTGGGGTACTACAGGTGTATGAACCGTTTCGTTCGACGGTACCGAAGGAAAATCGACGTAGCTAGGGTTTTCTTCTAAGTACGCTGCTTTTAAACGATCGATACTGATGCTATCGTTCGTGCCATTCTTATCGACTACATAGTACTTAGGTTCACGTTAAAGAACTTTGAAGGGTCCTTCGTATGCTGATTCGAGAGGTCGTCGATGTAAGTCTCGACGAGCGAAGACGTGTGTACTATGTCGTAAGTCAGGATGAACGAAAACATAAGCTGATTGAGGTCGAGTGTGAGCAGGTTTAACTGAACGCATTGCGTTTGTAAGCCTGCTCGTGTAAGAGTTTAGATCCGCGTTCAATGAAGAAGACGAAGGATCCACGAATTCTCCTGGGAGTCGGAGTGTCGTCCCGTAAACGAGTTGAGATGCGTTGTATCCAATGTCAGCATTCACTGCATTGCGGATACCTAGCAAGACGAGTGGAAGAGCGTCTGTCCACTGTGAAACGTTTGTAGCTGATAGTGAAGCTTTAAGTTGTCGATGAAAACGTTCTACCAACCCGTTTGCTTGTGGATGGTAGGTGGTCGTTCGGAAGCGCGTGATTCCTAATAGTGAGGTCAGACAACGGAAAAGTCCGCGGTCTGTAGTGATGGTTGAAGGGCAGCCGAAATTCGCTACCCATCGTTCGACGAAAGCGCGAGCCACTGTTTCAGCGGCAATGTCCTTAATAGGTACTGCTTCTGGCCATCGAGTAAAACGGTCTACGCATGTTAAGAGATATGAGTATCCGTTTGAATCGGGTAAGGGTCCTACCAAATCCAGATGAACATGGTCGAATAGAGCATCAGGCTTTTAAAGAGCCTAAGGGACATTTGTTGTGTCGAATAACCTTAGATTTCTGACAGCTTACACAGGAGCGTGCCCACTCACTCACGTTTTTATTCATACCAGGCCAGCAAAACCTTTCGTCTATAAGCTTGATGGATGCACGAACACCTGGATGAGAAAGATTGTGCAACGTATTGAAGACGTTGCGACGGTAATGTTTTGGTACGATTGGGCGATCCCTACCTGTAGATGTGTCACATAGTAAGGTTTCCCTACCTGTTCCCATCTGCTCAATGCGCAGTTCAAGGGGTGTTGAAGATAACTCGTGCTGAAGATCAATGTCTTCTTTTTGAAGCTGAGAGAGCTTAAGAAGGTCGATTCCCTGAAAACTGTTCAAGGAACTTATTCGAGACAAGGCGTCTGCGACTACATTGTTTGCTCCAGAAATGTGTCTTATATCTGAAGTAAACTGCGAAATGTAGTCGAGTTGTCGAGACTCTCGCGGTGAGTACTTATCTGAAGATGAACTTAAAGAGATGATAAGAGGTTTGTGATCGGTGAAAAGTGTGAATTCTCCTCCTTCGATGGAATGTTGGAAATGCCGTACAGCACAATACATAGCTAGGAGTTCCCTACCGAACGTGCTGTACCTAGATTCCGCGTCTAGCAACCGTCTCGAGAATAATCCTAAAGGTTGCCATGAGTTGTTAACCCATTGTTGTAAGACTCCTCCGATTGCTGAGTCGGATGCGTCTACGGCGACACTAATGGGCGCTTGAGTGTCCTGATGAGCAAGCAGGGTTGCCTAAGCGATGTGTTCCTCAACTGCGGAGAATGTTTTACGAGCGGTGTCGTCTAGATTAATCGATTTCTCATTTTCACGAAGTTGGTCGGTTAACGGTTTCATAAGGGACGCGCATTTAGGTATGAACCGTCTATAGAAACTCACAAGGCCGTTAAAAGTGCGCAACTGCTTAACCGTGGTCGGTTCTGGGTAATCCAGAATGGCCGCCACTTTGCTCCTAAGGGGTCGGATGCCTTGGGCATCAATAGCGGGTCCTAGGAAGTCTAAGGAGTTGGTTCCGATTTGGCATTTCTGAATGTTTACAGTAATGCCATGCCTTTGGAGTCGATCGAAAACAATGTCCAGATGCTTGAGATGTGATTCTCTGTCCGGACTTGCTATTAGACAGTCATCAACATACGCATGTACGAAGTTGAGACCTCGGAAGACGTCGTCTATGAACCTTTGGAAGGTTCGAGCCGCATTTCTTAGGCCGAAAGTCATCCGTAAGAATTCGTAGAGGCCGAAAGGAGTGATGATGGTGGTTTTCAGAATGTCGTCAGTTGCCATATGTACTTGGTTGTAAGCTTTAACTAAGTCGATTTTCGAAAAGACAGTTGTACCTTTCAAGGTAGCTGTCAAATCGTGAATTTGGGGCAACGGGTAACGATCGGGAATGGTTTTAGCATTCAGACGCCGATAATCACCAATTGGACGCCAATCATTGCTGTCCTTTTTAGGGACCATGTTCAAGGGAGATGACCAAGGGCTATTTGATGGTCGGATTATCCCTAGGTCTATCATGTGGTCGAATTCGTTTTTAGCCAACCTAAGCTTTTCGGGAGCGAGTCGGCGGGCTTTCGAGAATACAGGTGGTCCTGTAGACGAGATGTGATGTGTAACATTGCTGGTTACACATGGCAATTTCGGTTGCGGTTGACGTATCCCGAGTATTTATCGAGTAATGGTTGATATAATGGGTCTATGGCGTGCTTGATTGTGACTGGAGATAATCTGCAACCAGGAAAAGGAGTTGAGCAAACGGATAGCTTAGTGTTTCCGTCTATTAGCTTTCGTAAGCTTGTGTCGATTAGTAGATTGTGGTATTATAACAGGTCTATACCAATGATTGGCATAGAGACATCTGCAACCACGAAAATCCAGTGGATGGGTTTGCGTAAACCCACGTTAAGGTAGACGTACCTTTTACCGTATGTAGCAATCGGCTTTCCGTTTGCCGCCTGTAAACTTAAAACAGACTCGTGAAGTCCGTCGTTGGAATTCGCTGGAAGAACGTTAACTTCTGCGTCCGTGATATATAACTGACGGCTGTGTTCGCCGGCTGCGGTTGCCGTTGCAGGGTCTCCTGCAATTTCTGGAAGACTTACCATACTGGTTATGATACCAGCACCAGTCGGGATTATCTGTCTCTCGTGTTCGAGAGACAGATCGCCTACGTGAGACACTTCTACGCGGGAATTTTGACCGACTACGGTCATTACGAAATCTAAGATATCGTGTTAGTGTGTCCGGCTATGTCAGTTGGGGTCGAGTGAGGTTTTTCTTTGACGGAAAAATCTTCGGCGCTAGTCGATTTCGTAATTTCTAAAATGCGATCAGCAGATGCAGCTAGTTCGTCTGCGGCGTTGTTTTGAAACGAGACGAGAACTGCTTGCACCTGTTTTGGGAGTTTGGATAAGAAGAGCTGTTTAAATAGGCCATCGTCGAACGTTCTTCGACCTATAACTTCTCTCATCTTTAACAACATGTCTGTCGCCGAACCATGTTGCGGGTCGATATTGTTAAGGATTTGATCCAACTGTTGTCGATCGGTTAGATCTCCGCGTTTTAGAATCGACCGTTTAAGTGTTTCGTAAGGTTCCGGAACATCACTAGTAAACATATTAGGTGTTAAGTACCTGTTGAATTCGCGCGGTAGTGCCTTGACCACCGCGAGGAATTGTGAGTGCGAGTCTATGATGCCGTGGCCGTTAAAGTCGGCTTCTGCGTAGCAGAACCAGGCTTCGATATTATCAGGCCAAAAGGGAGTTAACTGAATCGAGGATGGGAGAATAGTTTTTGACCTAAATGCCTTGAGTGTCTGTTCCGTCATAGTATTGTTAGAACGAAAAATATATAATTAAAATACATCCGAAAAACTTGAAAAAAAGGTATACCACAATATATGAAAATCAAATAAAGAAAAATAATGAATGATGAAGTTCCAAAAAGGAACAAACTCACAGTTTATTGGCTTGGTGTACCAGATCACGTCGACTTCACCACTGAAGATACGACCAGTATACTAGTTTTACAACTATTAACCAGTAACATCTATATTCGAATCGTCCCCCAATTAGTTAAAACCAGAAGTCAGATGCGAAGAGGTAGGAATGATATATTTGGTACGTTATCAATATATCGAGAAGCGGTTACTCTAATCTGGCTAGTGAAACGTAGGAGCTGCTTCCCACGCTGAGTCGTAACGTGATCTGGTGCGGATACATGACGGAACGCCTTCATTTAAACAAGTCCACTTAAAACAATGTGGTCAGCAACCAATGTCGAACACTTAAAGAGCTATTGATTTTGGGGAGTTATTTACAGCTACACACTTAAAATTCTGTAAAACTCCTAATACTTTTGGTATCTTCATGTATTTTGGTAGAATAATTGCGATAGTACTTTAGACAAAGTTGATTTGACAGCGAAGAACAATGTGTAATGTGAACTGCGAGAGTTTCGTGAAATCATCCTTTTACCTGGGGTTGAGTTTTAGTTTTTATATCTTTTTTGTCTTAATTTGAAGCACGACCAATTTGCGTGAATATTTGTTATGAGGGAAGTTTTTACTGATTTATGTTAAAATATTCTTTCGAATTTCGGACGATGTTCCTGTAGGTTATGTATTTTGGTTGCAGTACAAGTGAAATCAGTAAACATCAGTTGTTCAGTTTTCTCCATCCAACTCGTGAGCGCGCTTTTTGAACGGGAAGTCCAGTTCGATTGTGATTTGCATTTCTTAAACTTCTGCTGTGTCTTTACGGAACAAAAGTACCATTTCTGATCTAAAGAATCTATTTCGAGCTATACGTTCGGTAGATTACTTATTTTTTGAGTTTCACCCAACTTAATAGTTAACTGTGATTTTGCCTCAGCTTACTATTCAGTTTCTTCTCATTTTTTCAAGTAAAGGCTAATTTCAGCTTATGGTAACCCGTTTTAGTGTACTGTGTTTCTTTTACCTGGCCTATGCACTCTGTTTGTATTTATAAGACAGTTTATATCAAAATAGTCATGAAAAAGTCATGCAAATGACCTGGATGCCGTTTCGCTGTTACATCTGGCATGCAGTGCAACAACCTCAAAGGTTGGTTCAATGAAACGTGCACAGATCTCACAGCAACTGCCTACAACAGACTCAACAAGTCGGACCTTAGGTGGGTATGTTGTACGTGCAGCATGGACGCTGTAGTTTTCCTGAGTGTCATCATCGCCCTATTGACAGGTCTGCGAAACGAGTTGTCTGGAAACTTGGTAGATGACAGTCATACAATAGGTAAACAAATGAGGACTCTCAGTGTAAACAAGGAGAGGGATGCCGACAGGTCTACTATATATGGAGCAGGTAATTGCACTAGTGATGACATGCTGAGACTTATCGCCATCATAACGTTGACAGTAATAGACTCTCTCAACAAACTCGGGTCTCCCAGCATAGAGTCCTTGAGTGCAACGATGGTTCCCGAAAACTCTGTAGATGATTGAACCCACGTTAACAGAGTTAAGAAGGACCATGCGTCACCGTGTAAGCTGAACATCCCAAGTATTGTACCGAAATCAACTGGTGACTTGGCCGCACAGTCTACCCCCAAGACTGTCCGTCAGGTCATCATAGAGCCTAGGAACCAGAAACGCGCTTCGATCTCCAAACAACAAGGTGTCGAACCTGAATGCACTAGAAAGCCTAGGAAATCAATAACTGTTCGTGATGACTCTCTCATAATCATGAGCCTTAAAGACAATCCTGACCTTCCCTTTAGTCTGCAGGACAAAAATGACAGGATTCTCTGGGGAGAATTGGAGAAGCTTGAACTCCTTTGAATAGAGCCTTTGATGGTCACACGGCTCACTCGGGGGAATGGCTCTAACCACCAAAATCACCCGAGGTCACTTCTTGTAACACTCAAGAAAGCTTCCGACGTAGAGGACATCATGCCAGCGAGTCGCTTGCTGAAATCCAATGGGAACGTAAGAATACTGCCTGACACACCGTATTCTGAGAGGAACTCTGGAAGCATTTCGTGCCAATAGACGTCGGTTGCCAACTGGTATCCATATGCATCCGGACAGACCACACGACACCAGGACCAAGCACGAAGGCAAGCTGGAGCTGACAATTCCACTTGTGGACTGTCTTGATCACTAAGAAAACGTGCAAATGACAGGGGCTACCAACTCGGAAAGACTTGTATACGTAGTCTACCTGTCTATTCACGTAAGACGCAGCTTCAACCCTGGTGACACTGCTCAGCGTGATGTTCTCAAACTCGCTAAGTCAAGGCAAACTACCGGAAACTTGGAAGCTGACTCACATCACACCAATTTTCAAAGGAGGTCGACGCAGTGAACCGTTAAGTTACCTACCAGTGGTCGTTCTCTCTATACCACCTAAAATTATGGAGTCCCTGATATACGATGGTATACACAACTACTTATTATCCTTAAAGTTCTTCTCATACCAACAGCATGGTTTCAGGAAGGGTCACTCTTGTATAACCACTCTGCAGTTTAGAAGAGTTTTGTGCTGTTTTAATAGCTCAATTCGGTAGCCAACAATGTACATTAGCTATTGTGATTATGTCGGTTCATGATGTGAATAATATATAACAGCTTCCATAATCACCCTAAATATTGACATGGAATGTATCTGTGAGTTGCTAAGCATGGCTTTGCATTATAGTCCATCTTGAGAACTCTGCATGATGGCAATGGTCTCCGTAGGTACTTCTTAGTGTTCAAGAAGATTCCACAAGGTTCTCCTATCCACGCTATCGAATCCTTTCTTAAAATCAAGGAAGTTGTATACCTAGAGGTCCTTTTCAACTTACTGTCCAACAGCGATCCGAAGTGTCGCGGTTCACTGGGTACGTGATCGACCCATACTAGATCTAGGTTGTCGGTCAGGAATATGATTGCATTCTGAATTTTCTATTCAGGTTCAACAACGCAGTCGAAAACTTTGCTTAATACCGATGGCAATGTGATGTCTTTGCAGTTCTTACACATACGAAGATCATTCGTTGATATTTTGATGTGGTGTCCTTCTTTTCAATCTCTTGGTGTTCGTTCTTCCTCTTAAATCTTTCAACAGAAAATGCACATCACCTTCGCCACTACCCCTTTTTCTGCCTCTAGTGCTTTGTCTGATGAATTGTCTGCTCCTGATATTTCACACCACCTGATTTTTCTGATGGCCCAGCTGATCTGTTTCACTCTTTGTGAGATAGCATCTTTAAGAAGGTTTTTATATTGTGAGTCGACATACAGTAAGTTCTGTAGCTGCGGTCCGCTCAAGAGCTCTTCGCAGTGTTCTCACCTGTTCCAATGAACTTGAGTCCCAGTGAGTGGTCCGCCTTACTTGTTTACGACTGGTCGTTCCGCTGCTACAACTTTCCCCTCAAGCTTCTACTTCGCACCACATACTAACCTATTTACGCCCGTCACTTCTCGAGAAGGAGCATAAGCCACATACCAGCTTGTTCCATCCAAGCATGTCATAGGCAATCCTTTCCAGTTCTTTCCATTTGCGACTCATATTTTTCATATATGCTTTCAATTCTCGGCATGTGTGTTCTTTGACTTCCCTTTTTTACATTCCCCTTCAGCATTGCTAGTTGGCGCTTGCCTCATGATGCAGTCTGGCGATTTCCGTAATGTATGTCCTATCCAATTCCAACATCTTTTCCTAATTTCCTCTTCAGTTGGAAGCTGGTTTGTCCCCTCCCACAGAAGGCTGTTGCTGATGGTTCCCGACCAACGGACGTTCAGTATCTTGTGTAGACAATTGTTTAGGAGTACTTGCACTTTATTCATGATGTCTGTGGTAGTTCTCCAAGTTTCAGCTCCGTTCAGTAAAACTGTCTTTATGTTCGTATTGAAGATTATGACTTTGATGTTGGCTTGCAGACAGTTGTTCTAGGTTGCATATGTTCTTCAATTGTAGGAATGCGGCCCTTGCTTTGCCGATCTTCCCATTCACGTCTGCATCCGATCCTCCTTGTTCATCGATCGTGCTGCTGATCAGGTACATAAAACGTTCCACCTCTTCCACAGTTTCTCCTTCAAGTGTGATAGGGTTGGTGTTTTCTGTTTTGTATTTGAGGATCTTGCCTTTTCCTTGTGCATGATGAGGACTATTGATGCGGAGGCTGCTGTTACACTGTTTCTCTTGATCTGCATTGTTTAAGGTATATGTAATAGAAGAGCTAGGTCATTTGCTAAGTTCAAAGTGTCTAGCTGTATCCAAGCTGTCCATTTTATTCCGTGTTTCCCCTCAGATGTCGAGGTCTTCGTAATTCAGTCAACCACCAGAAGAAAGAGGAAGAGGCAGAGCAAGCAGCCTTGTTTGACTCTGGTTCTCACTTGGAATGCAAGTAATATCACATACGTTTCCCATATTCCCTTCTCCTACATTTTTCTCCACTGTCGTTATCGGACCCTTCACATTTTTCCGATCGTCAACTTAAATTTTCTTCTTCGCAAATTCGTTTACTTTTGTATATTTAGCTTGTCCATTATTTAATGACGAACAAAGAAAAGTCAACCAATAACTTGCTGCTGGAGTAAAAGTCCGATATTCTTGACTTCATTGCTGTTTACTGGTATAACATTCCCTATTTTACCTCATTGAATGGTGAAACTTTGTGTTCAAATGGGACAATCATGAGCCCTTATTGTTTCTTGTCTTGTGTAACAAACGATGAGACAATGTTCTTAATTCTTTGTTCAGACCTCAATATCCAACGACGGTGTGAATAGCCAATCTTAGCAGATTCATGTTATCAAGCTCCGCTTTTTCCGATACCGTACCATGACGGGTCGAAGACATTTAACGTTTGTATGTACCCTCGTTTGGTTTGAGCCTTACAAAATGGACTTGGCAAATAAATAAAAGTTACACTAGAATTTGGATTATTGCCTCCCATGATGAGGGTGGGACTCGATGTATTGACTATTAAGTTACTATAACCATCAAATTATCGTTTTTGACGATAATTTTATTAGTGGCTTTAAGTGACCGAAAAGTTTCAAGGAGCAGATTGTAAGATCCAAACCTAAATTCCAATAGGTCTGGCTTTGGTTGAATAACTAGAGTAAAAGTGTAGCAACGCGTTTCCCAATCGAAATCAGAACAAGGTGTTTTGGGTAACAACGGTTCTAAATTCATCATATATACAAATGTACAAATTTACCTAAACAAATATTACCACACAGTTATTTAACCAAACAATTGTTCCCAGAATAATCAATCTAAATTACAATAAATAGGAAGTTGATAAGAGATTTAAGTAATTTACCGAACGCGCCAAAAAGTAAGTGTTATTCTATCCTTTCTGGATAGATCAAGTAAGATTCCGTTTGAGCGGCTGTTCTATAACACAAGGTGTTTCAGATTCTGGGAAAGCGCTCCAATTTACAACCAAAATGCACGATCCCAGTCAAAATCAAACAACACAATCAAAGAGCGAACAGTCAATATGGCAGCCGCCAGAATAATATCAATTAAAACAAATTCAATACAGTTCAAGAAGAAACATAGAAACTCTATGAGAACGATAGAAAATTATTATAAAAATCAAACGTTACAGTCTCAATTGGCACCAAAAAAGTTAACAATATATACAAATAAAAAAACCATAAAGAAGAAATTGCAGATATATACATGGAGGGATTTTCACTTCAAAATGGATTTTACACAGAGTAACATCTGAAGAGGTGACGTAAACCTTTATTGCCAGTCTATCTCTGGGGAACGTGGTATCTATTTAGTGTTTTGAAAATATTGATGGTGTGTCCAATCGCAATCTAGCCTTTTTATAATAAACCATATTCCGTTTCAAAACGCCTGAGAGCTTTGTGTTTTTAGCAGTGCATGCATTGTCATGCTTCTACATTAAATAACTTTGTGAAATTGAGTTTTTCGACGTTCAGAGTGTTTAAATTGCTTACTTGCCTTTTGGTTATGATTCTCAGTAATTGGAGACCAAGATTATATACTCAACTCATACAGCAATTTACTGTACTAAACTCGAACGCAGTTACTTGGTTTTTGGGAAGTTCAAAGTGTCCGTACTTGTAAAAAGCGTCCAGACTTATTAGGTAATTTATTTATCCACAACCGCATAGCCAACGTTACCGTCGGTATGCTTTATGTTTGTTTGACAGAGGTGGTAGCCAGAGTACGTTGAATTTCCGAGTGATTTTTGAAAGATCATTCACCAGGCTCTCCAAATACGTTTCAATGAAGGTCCTGCAGATCATTTTAGTTTCATAAGAGAAATGGGTACATAACTATCAAACGGAAGATCAAGCGAGAATACGAAACTGGTTTGTTATTTAAGGCATCAAGTGCAATGTAATTATATTTTCATAATTTGTTAAATCTAAAAGGATATTCAGTCAAACTTTTCTCTATTATCATTAAATCCCAAATTTTCATTCTTTGTCATTTTTGAGGTAGTGCTGAACGACAGACATGCTATTTTTCAATCCAAATAACGAAGTAGTAAAATTAAAGTCTCGAGTCCACAAATAATTAGTGAATTTGGACTTGTCAACTCCAATCTATAGTTGAAATAATAAATATAATAACAATTTTCACAACAAATCTTCAATTTTTGGGTCTCAAGAGTGAAATGAAAAATAACCCGAGGATGATAAGACCTCAGAGACTAAAGTAAAAATTATGAACAAACGAAGTTAAGAGTTTGATTGAAACAAATGTATACTCATAAATGAGTAAAAAGAATGGTGCTCAAAATGGTTGTTTGTAGCCAGTTTATTATTTCATATTCTCTTCATAACACTCTTAGTTTATTGTTACCTGAATATTGTTGTGACTTTAAGCTCGGCTAGTTATCATGTGATTTATTCGCCAATCGAAATACGACTTATGCAATCTGAGTACTGTGTTAAACCAATGACGTTCGACTGGTATGAGCAACTTAGCGTCCTTATTAGTCTTTTGTTCTCCTAATCCGTCCAGTCGAGTCCAGAACGTTAATTACAGTTTCCACCAGGCGAACCATTTATTTCAAACATACTTGGTTTATATTTAAGCCAAACAGACCACATCGCACCATAAAATAGGAAATAACATTTATACAATATCAAGCCAAAATGTGGCTGGGAACGCAATTGCTGTAATTAATAAACTGAATATAACTTAAGAACAGTAAATCGCATAATAATAGCTTATTGTTCAAAATGAAGCCTATAATGAGAGAAATATAGATATATATAATCTCGTTAGTTAGTAGTTATACAATAGGAATACACATAATATTAGTCCATCGGTAGTTCTTAGAAGTTACTCGTAATTTGGTGGTCACTGAGACACAAAAAGATAAATTATTCATAATATTACTTTGACTGTCTCACTTGCCCCCCGGAATCCAACGTGTAGTCAGTCGTTTATCTGTAACTATGACGAAAGTGTATTGCTAACAACCAGAACACAGAGATAATAAATCATACAAACCAGTAACATACAGTTGAGTGTTTGAAGGAACCTATACATAAATTATGGCTGTTTGCTTGTTTAAGAACGTAATTGCTCAATTATCCTTCCCTGCTTCAACCGATACATTGTAGAAGTCAGTTTTATGTGGTTATGTTGCCCAATGCTTGGAATGTAACATTTATCAAACGTTTATGACGTTATTGATCTCTAAATAATGTGGAGCAAGACTCATGAATGTATGTTTGCTTTTTTGGCGGCAGAAGCTCTCAGGACCACTCGATACTGGTATTCGTAATCAGTGACCAGAGAAATATGTTACAAACTGACGTTATAAATGTTCAGCCCTATCAACAAGCGATAGGATGACAGGTGGCACCAAGCCATAGAGTGTCTACTGAAGGTGAGCAATGAACCTGGCTAAATCCTATCAGCAATTGTGAAAACTGGTGAAAAATTTGTCTAACATCCAGTCCTAGTCTGTTCAGAAGTTACTGCCTCGAAATGTGTTCTATTTGTTGGGGACCACATTTGCTAATTTTTTTCGAAGTTAGCGAATATCCTGCAATTCCTGCATAAGAACAGCGTTCTTATTATTATTTAGTCGTGTTCAAAGAGGACTAGGTTGCTGCTAGAGAAGTTTACGAAATTGTATAGTGGCCAAGAGAACACGACTTAATCAAAATCAGCACCTGCTTTGTCGGTCGTACACCGAGGCAATATCTACAAGGATAGGTGATAATAGTTGAATCATATTGTCGAACAACAGCCAGACTGGGATCTTAGACATTTCCAAGACGTTTGATTAGGTTGACAATCACATTCTGTCTCAGAAACTGAATTCTTTGGGCGCGATTACGTGGATAACGACGTAGTTTATGGGTTATAAATAATCTACGTTTGCCCAACTCCATCAGACCAGTTTTTAATGAAAAGTGGAGTGTTTCAGGGCTTAAACCAATTCCACCTAGTTCCATAGATTCAAACCGTCGATTACGCAGATAGTCCTAAGAACTTGTAGCTGTAAATAATTCCACAAAATCAATAGCTCTTTAAGTGTTCGACATTGGATGCTGACCACGTTGTTTAAGTGGACTTGTTTAACTGAAGGCTTTCGGTCATGCATCCGCACTAGATCACGTTTCGACTCAGCGTGGGACACAGCTCCTACGTTCACTAGCTAGCTAAGAACAAACGCTTCTCGATATATTGATAACGTATCAAATATATCTTTCCTACCTCTTCTCGTCTGACTTCTGATTTCTATTGGGTGGAAGAAGTTTCGAATATAGAAGGTGCTACTGGTTGCTAGTTATCAAACTAGAATACCAGTCGTATCCTCAAACTGAAGTTAGAATTTTGGTTTAGGCGATGTTGTGGCTCCCCATAATAACCTACACAAAATATACGAGTTGGTTGACCAAAATCTTCTTCACGTCCATTTCGGGGAATGCCGGAGGCTAATGGCGAATAACAGCGATACGTTATACACCATGTACTTCCTGAAAGGTTCCAGCAACAGACTGTACACCAAATAAAAGGGCTTGAACATCAATCTTTCAGATACTTAAAATGTCTTCCTCCAGTGGCATCCCACAGTCCTCTCCACCCACAAAGACCGTCGAGATGTTTCAGTAATAAATTACACTCAGGAGGACAACCACTCAAAATAGAATTCACAAGATTTCGCTCAAAAATTCCTGAAGAATCTGTGCTGTGTGAATTAGTAAGTTGTAGAAATTTCTACGAGAATCCAAAGTGTCGGCGTGATTTATTGAACCTTTCGAAAGACAGCTCAAAGTTCACCGTAGTTCTGTGAGTACTCAGGGGGATTACTCTGGATATTACACATCGATCCTTTTTACTAATACCTAATTTGTCTAGTTCTCTAGTTCCTCAAATGATTGTGACAAGAATCATGCTTCTTAGCAGACAAGAGCCTCCTCCGACTACTCAGGAACAAATCTCAAATGATGCACAGTTCCCCAATTCTTCCGAGCTAAGTTGAAATTGAAGTTGGACTGGAAAAGATTTGTATGGTATTAAGGAATCATAAAGCAAAGATATATCCTACGTTCAGTCACGAAAGGTTTACTATTGCAAAATCTAACAACCTCTTCATTTGGCAATGAAAATGATGGGGTTTTGTTCCATTAGTGATTCTCTCCCATAAAGTAAATGGTTGAGATATCAGTTCGCCTCGTGCAGTACACTTGGACATCAACAAAAACTAAACGAGTGGCTGATTTTTCTTACATTTTTAGACCTGAGACGATGCACACTGTTTTCAAGTCCAGAACAGACAAAATAACTGATTGTTGACCTGTACTTTGAGTCATTTGTTAGGATTTGTTGGATCAATTTTAAGTTTTAGCTTCATTCGTATGAGTGTCCGAAAAAACATTCGGTTCAAATAAAAGTTAAAAACTACCTAGAATAGCACAGGGCTTGTTCTTATCAAGTGAAACTGAGTCTTTTGAAGACTTCATGTACTAGCAGTTGAATTTCTATCGTACTCGTTGGTGGCTAATTTAAAATTGACGTTACTTGCCAGTGTGATGTTTGTCCTTGTTTCTTTGATGGATACTGTTGTTATTAAGCCTAACTATATCTGTTCAGATATGAAGGAAATAATGGAGCAGGAGCTTAATTCTCGTTTCTGCAGCAAAGTAAGGACTACATATTTTGCTTATTTTGTAGAAATAAGTACTTTGGTGTTAACATTTATAGCTAAATGAAAGTGGTAGTTTAGATGCCTAAATCCGAGCCGTGGATTTTAGCTATTATATACCCGTTTGACTTCACTAATCTATGTTTACCTAGACAGGGCGGTACCAAGTAAATGTTCTGCAATAGTGTTATTGCTTTGTGTTTGAGTATATTTCTGAGCTCATTTCTCTTCGTTATGGTGTCCTGTTCGAAATCCTTTCTCTTTCGCACCAATGCTTACATCACAGTCGCTCGGATCTTATGCTCCCTTTATCCATTCTCGTAACACAACTGACTAACCTCTATTGGTTTTTTAGTTTGAATTTAGTAAATTCCAATACAGCAACCACCCATTGGTGTGCGTATTCATCTTTCGATCTCCTGTTCGCTGCCTAGATATGCTAGTTTAAACTCTAGAGTACGTAGTATCGGTACTTCTTGACCTCATGGCGATGTGCTTGTTTTATAAGTTAAAGATTAATTGCTACAAGGTATATTATGATCACGTTACAACAACACCTCTCACGTCACGAGTAACTTTAATGAATGTACCATGATCTTAGTGGGTTTATGTACTTTATATCACCGAATTGTGATTCACGTGAACACGCAAGTTAATGGTTTGATTGAAATTGACGATAGTTAATTTCTAGGATTCAGTCTTCAGTAATAAGGATAAGAGGTCTATTGACTTATGTTAATCCTTGAGGTTTATTACACTGTGGAGGTCCAACCTCTCTCTGAATATATCAACAGAAGGTGTTGATATTCCGTGTTCTGGTAGCCCCCGAATGCCCTGGTACGGCCGAGAGTTGGGAGAGTCCGCTCTCCCTCTCGAAATGCTCTCACATGGCCACGCGTGTACAGCCACTGCCAGGAAAGTTCTACTCACTGCCTTCTCGTGGCTGAGGTGTTGTTTACAAAATTGAGAAGACGAAAAGTGAACGTTCGGCGCTTTAACTGGGTTAGTGGACACGTAGGGTCCACCTAGGGGAGTTAGAAGACCCTGATACTAAACCAATGGTGCACATGGGCTCCAGGATCCTCAAGGAACAAGTGGCGTATGAATCGATTATCGGTCACCAGCTACCATGGGACTGTATCTCCTAACGTTTCTCCACTGCCTTGTGGATCAGACTTTTAGGTCAAAGGCTTCGGGTGTATCCCCTAAGAAAACCACCTGCTTCTTCGGTCTGAGCAGCCGGGTAGTATCACAGCCCTCACACCAATCGAATAAGATTTGTGTGGCGCAGATGTATCTGGTGCCTCTTTGTACCAATATTTATGTGTTCAAATAAATAAAAAAAGTTCTGGTAGTGAATTCTAGTAATCCACTACTCGGTGCGAGAAACGAAATTCCAGACGTAGACGATTTGATCGCGGTTTTTAAACTTTCTTCGGATGTCCTCTCAAATGGCCAGTCTTCAACGGAAGGAAAAGATAAGACATTAATACCAAGGTCATCGTTCAGGATGCGATAAGCCCATATTAGATCACCCCGTATTCTACGGTAAGATAACGGAAAGAAGTTGAGGTATCTCAGTCTGCCTCCATAAGATAGGCCAAATAGATCTTTTACTATTTTAGCCTCTCAGCGTTGGACTCGTTCCAGCATATCCGCCTCATATTTGGAACAAGGACTCTGCTTGAATCCCATATTCCAAATGTGGTCGCACGAAAGTCGGGTATAGCAACCTAAACATTTCCTCATCCAAATACTAGAAAGATCTACGAATGGACCATAATACCCTATAGGCTTTTGCAGCAACAGCCTTACAGTGACTGGTAGTTTTGAGATTATTGCTTAGTATGACTCCTAAATCTTTATAGTTTCTTACTTTGGGTAACAATAATACACATATTGTGTAGTAATACGAATCACCATAGTTATTAAATCGCATCACCACACTCTTGTTAGGATTCATTTCTAGTGACCACCCGTTCATCCATGCCACCAGTGAGTTGAGATCATCCTGTAATACTATTCTGACATGCTGTATATGGGTCTCCAAACCTTTATGTCATCGGCGAAGGGTAGAACAGATGGCTTAGCTACAGTAGGTAATTCATTTACATGAAGTGAAAGGAGAAGAGGACTGAGGGTTGTGCCTTGGGAAACCCTACTTTTTACAGGTTCCATTTACTCTTACCCTTTGTCTCCTGTCATGTAGAAAGTCACTTATCCAGTCTATGACCGTATAAGGAATTCCAAAAGTTTGCAGTTTTAATTTAAAACCAGAATGGGAGACATTATCAAAGGGTTTACTTAGATCTATGAAAATCACATTTACAGGAATATTCCCATCTTTTGCCTTAGCCTAATCTTTTCTTGCAATGAGAAGATTTATCAAACATCAGAGGCCTTTCCGAAAACCATGTTTTTTCTTGGATAAAAGATTGTGTCCTTCCACATAGTTTATAACAGCCATCCGAAAAATTTTTTTCCATCAGTTCTACAACTGTACTAGTTAAGCTAATGGGACGATAGTTACTAACTGAATTTCTACTCCCAGCCTTATACACTGGACTAATTATCGCGTTTTTCCAGTCTCTGGGCAATCTGGACTGCCGCAGGGACATATCCAACAGTCTCGCTGAAGTTTCAGCAGTTACATCTGATAGAGCTTTTATAATCCTAGGATGAATATCATCATGCTTTGAGATTGACAGTCTAGTTAGTGTCATTTATTTAGGTATTCGAAAAATGTACAACTGCTTTATGTTTGTTATTTTAGTTGTTTCTTACCAATCGTTTGTCATTTTATAGCTAATCTTCCTCAAGGTTAAAAGTTAATCTTCAAATATCTCTACTTGCAGGTTATTTACAAAGTTGGTCTGTGCATTTCTTTATGGGACATTTTAAAAGTTGAAGAAAGCTTTATATCAGATGTCGATGGTGCCTATTATACTACAGGTAGTAAAATTTCCTTCTTTATTAGTGCTGGCTAATTAGTGAGCTTTCGAATTGTTTGCTTTCGTCCATTTATTGATGAAATTCTTATTGGAATTGTAAAATCTCTCTCCAAAGCTGGCTTACGTGTGTCACTGAATTTTTTTGATGATGTGTTTATACCTGCAGAAAAACTACGCTCACCTTCAAGATAGTAAATTCTGTCAATTTGTTATTCACTCTTCTTTTTAGCGATTATGAACAAAATGCATGGATATGGGAGTATGCGTACGAAGGTGAAACAGCTGAATTGCGCATTGACAAACATGATACTATTCGGTGAGCGTTCAAGTTTGTCACAGTTTGTTATTTTGTTGAAGTGAAATAATTATAGTTCACTGATTATGTGAATGTTAGTTTAATAAGATGCAAATATAAAAATAACCTGTAAAAGCCATCAATCTCAGATCAAATCATCTGATTTTTAGGTATATCACAAACTTATTGGACTGTTGTTTCGTGATCTTCGATTTTGGTAGCATATATTTATTTCTGAGAATGCCACAAGTAAACCACGAAGAATGTTTCACTTATACAAAGTACTTGTAATTTGAGGGTCACTTTCACTACAAGCTAATGCCAATTATGAATCCATTTTTGACCATAGGGTAGTGAACAGCCCTTCGGCTCTAGTTCTTGGTTCGCCTGTGTATGGAAATATAGGAAATTAGGTCATACGTAACAGATTCAAACTTTGATCCACTTGGGCTGATGGATCTATGCAGTGTCATCAGCCCCCTATATGATGTGATTTGAAGTGGAGAATATAAACCATGCTTGTGAATTAAGGCTATATCGAGGCAATACGCACAGTATGCACATATGCCAATTAGAGACTGACCAGTTGCAGTCCTAACAAATCGATGGGAAGATTCAAACAAACAATACTGAATAAATTTAAACATGAAGTTGTTTTCCAGGATGTTATGATAAGAACAAATATGAATTCTTGAACAGTTCTCATCTGATTGTAGCTTTCAGCTAAACATGATGGTTGCATTTGCATTTTGTCACAACTCAGCTTAGGTATATGACTGGTACACTTGTTGATTGAGGTCCTCACATACCAGGTGGATCGTTTTCGTTGGAGTAGGCCCAGAAATAGAGTTGTACTGCTGGTTATGCTGCGTTTTGACTGCAGTAAACTGTATTCTACAAATAATCTGGATTTCCTACTATCGTACCCTTGCACAGACAAAAGAGCTAGTAAGGATCTTCCTTGTCGCTTCACGGCTTTCGAGTGCTAGTGATAAGGTTCGGAGAGTATAGAATTAGTACGGTGAAAACTATCCACTTAAATTTATTGTGTGACTGGCCTCAGTTATTTGTTTCTGCGGCTTTGGCAGACAAAAGTATCTATACTAATCCCGTTTTATCTCGTTCCCTAGGCGGAAATATCCTTCTGTATCGCGCCCAACTAAGAGGTGACAAATATTTGTAGCGTTTCCGAAACCTGGACAAAAGAAGTCCATTCATGAACGTGACCTTACACAGCCAATGTGGATAGTTAGCGCTGTTTACTTTTACGCTGTTTGGGAACTGAACAGTGATTCCTAGCGATCCTGTAAGTGTATAGGTGGAGTTGGTTTCTGAAGCAAAATGGGAGATACCATATCTAATCCCAACTGAACTTCAACCAAAATATATAGTAATTCCATTTGAGTTCCGAGGATTTCGAGTAAATTCTACATGTCGTTGGATCCATTGTACAGGACTCACCCTACTTTTTCCGTGTGTATATTTAAAAACATCTATTTCAGTTCATTTTAATTTAGATTAACGAGGTGTAAAGACTGTCTTCACTTCCGATTTCCGTTTTAGATTTCGTGTAGTTGAAGAAGTTTGGTCTGATCCGAACCCAGATAGTGACAAAACTAATATTTCAACTTCTAACGACCCATTAGAGTACGGTGATAGTAATCTAGACTCTTTAATTGAACTTAAAGCTCCCTATACAATAATCGTGAGTTTATTTCTCCGGTATTTTCTCAGTTGTCATTTCTGTTATCGCGATTTGTGTGTCTGTGAAAGTGAGTATGTATTAGCGTAGCTCCAATCGTGCATCCAAGTTACATGGTTAAAATTTGATAACTTTGGAGTATTTTTCAGCCGTTGTGTTCTATTTTGAAATACACTAGCACGAAGCTATGGTATTCCTATGTACTAGACCTAATACCATCAGTTCACATGTATAACATACTAACCCTGAGACTAATGACTCGATTATAATAGATAACCATCTACTTGAGGACTCGATATGGTGGAGATTTGTAGCTCAGGTGGATGGCTTTGATAGAGTTTTGTTCTCTGAGCTGAATGGTTTAGTTGTGGAGCTTTCATCGTTCTGAACAATATCATCAACAAAAACTTCAGGTAGAAGTGAAGTTTTCGAATTTCTCCCCGTATGGCTCACAGCTTGACCTGAGAGCATGACCGAAGTGCCCAAGGGACAACTGCTTGAGGCCGGTCACATACGACCTGTTTGTGGGTAGTTTTGTGTTAGCTCCATACTTGTTGAGATCTTAACGCCGGAGATGGATATCTGTGGGATGGAAGGTGTGAATTTTTGAGGTCGATCTTTTCTAACGCACCATTATTTGTGGGAAGGTAGCATCTCTGCTATGCTGGTTGTCTGGGGGAAACACCTTACTGTCGTCACACCGTACAGACAGCAGTACGACATCGCCCTCGGACCTCGGATTTGATGATATTTATTTTACCATCCTTCAACCGATCTGCCTGACGTGGTAGGACCCTAAATGCCATCGTATGGCCGAGGGTGGGAAGGGTCAGCTCTCTCTCGAAATGCTCTCACATGGCCACGCGTGTACAGCCACTGCCAGGAAAGTTCTACTCACTGCCTTCTCGTGGCTGAGGTGTTGTTTACAAAATTGAGAAGACGAAAAGTGAACGTTCGGCGCTTTAACTGGGTTAGTGGACACGTAGGGTCCACCTAGGGGAGTTGGAAAACCCTGATTCCAAACCAATGGTGCACATGGGCTCCAGTATCCTGATGGAACGAATGGCGAATGAACCTGTTGTTGGTCACCGGCTACCATGGGACTGCATCTCCTCACGATGCTCCACTGCCTTGTAGATCAGACTTTTAGGTCAAAGGCTTCGGGTGTATCCCCTAAGAAAACCACCTGCTTCGGTTTGGGCACCCGGGCAGTATCACAGCCCACACACAAATGACATGAAATGACGCACTACACTAACTACACTGCTCTCGTTCCTAATAGAAGAAAGACAATTTACATTATTATTATTGTTATTATTATTATTTACTACGTCGCTTTTTCACTCCCTTTATTCCCAAATTATGTATCCTTCCTTTCCAACTTATGCAGTAGCTCGCCCATGGTGGAAACTCTGTCCTATCTAAACGATCTCCAGTCACTGTCTGGTTGAAAGTGAATGCTTCCACCGATTACGAATACTGAACCAGTCTTTCTGAAACCACGTACGCCGTTCAAGCTGGCTTCCTTCAACGTTCGCACATTAATGCAGATCGGACAACAGATGGGGCTGGCTATGTCTTTAGAAAGTCTTAGTGTTGATGTTTGCTGTCTATCCGAGACCCGTATTCAAGACTCTAGTGAAGTACTACAAATTCGCTCTCCATCTGTCGCTTCGAAAAGCTTGTTTCACATGCGCTTATCCGGGGACTCTGTGGCATCTTCGTCCGGTCTTGCAGGCGTTGGTGTTGCACTAAGCGCTAGAGCTGAGACAGCACTAATCGATTGGATCCCCATTAACAGTCGGTTATGTGCTGTTAGATTAGAAAGTTCCATCAAAGTGAGAAGAAACCGGCGTGAGAAACGGTGTCTTTTCGTCATCTCCGCCTATGCTCCGACAGATTGCAGCCCGGATGCAATCAAGGATGAGTTTTACCACCAGTTAACTGTTCTTCTCCAGAAAGCGCGTTCGACAGATATTGTAGTATTAGCCGGAGACTTGAATGCTCAGGTCGGGCGTCTAGGCACAGAAGAGAGTCGTTTAGGTGGCCGATGGGGACTTGTTGGTTGCAGGACAGATAACGGGGACCGTTTGCTGCAACTGTGCACAGACCACAACCTGTTTCTGGCTAGCACTAACTTCCGGCACAGTCATCGCCGGTGTGCCACCTGGCGTCCTCCCTCTGCATCTCAAACTTGGACTCAGATTGATCACATCGCGATCAGCTACCGCTGGCATGGTTGTGTACAAGACTGCCGCTCCTTTTGGAGTACCTATCTGGAGTCTGATCATGCCCTGGTCTGCGCCAATCTCACCTTACTTTTCAGTGGCCGAAGGATTGACCACCACCAACGGATCGATGTTAGTAAACTGGCTGCAACTTCTGTTGCAAGTAAGTATCGAGCGGAGCTAGCCTCTAGGCTAGCTACCATCCCATCGAAAAGTATAGATGAGCATTGGTTGCATCTTCACGACGCCATGAAAATGGCAAGTAAAGCCGCTTGCGGCTTCGCGAAACGTCCCGCTTACAAGCACTGGGTTTCTTCTGGCTCCTTACAACTGATGGAAGCCCGTCGGTCTACTCCGGGTGACCGTGAGTTTGACCACAAACGAAGGCTGTTACGTAATGAAATCGGGCAAAGCTTGCGTAAGGACCGAGAGGCCTGGTGGTCGGAACGTGCTAATGAGATGGAAGCAGCAGCTGCATCTGGTAACTGCCGGAAGCTCTTCCAACTCATCCGAGCCACTGGCAGCAAGAGGTCTGGTGTGAGTGAAACAATCTACGAGGATGACGGGATGCCAATCACTAACATCTCTCGACGTCTTGGACGATGGGCGGAATTTTTCGAAGGGCAGTTCAACTGGCCTGCTGCTCCGGCAACATCAACCAGTTTGTCCTGCCCCCCATGGCCGGTGACGACTGATCCACCAAACGAGGCGGAAGTCCGCAAGGAACTCCAACTCTTGAAGCGCTACAAATCACCTGGCCCAGATGACTTACCTCCGGCTCTTTTTAAAGATGGTGGTGACTTTCTGGCTAAGGAACTGACGGTGTTGTTTGCAAAGGTTTGGGAGCAAGAAAGTGTTCCAACATCATGGAATGAGTCAATAGTCGTCCCTATCTTTAAAAAAGGTTCACGTTGTTCCTGTAACAACTATCGGTGGATAAGTCTACCTCCGATTGCGTCCAAACTATTGGCTTCTGTCATTCTTCGTAGGTTGTTTAAAACCCGAGAACGATTGACTCGCGAAGAGCAGGCTGGTTTTCGTTCTGGTCGAGGATGCATTGATCACATCTTCACCCTCCGCCAAATGTTAGAACACCGTCATACTTATCGCAGGCCAACAATCGTAGTGTTTCTTGATATCAGGGCTACCTTCGATTCGTTGGACAGGACTGTTCTCTGGGATTGTCTATTGAAGAAGGGTGTGCTTGAGAAGTTCATTAACATCTTAAAGGCCCTATATACGAACACCTCAGGCAGAGTGAGGGCATACAACCACCTTTCTCCCTTGTTCCATTCGAGCAGTGGGGTTAGGCAGGGTTGCCCGATCTCACCATTCCTCTTCAACTTTGCCATCGATGACATCCTGGAAACAGCTCTAATGGATGTAAGTAATGGCGGTGTGGATCTGCTGCCTGGAGAAATACTTCTCGACCTTGAGTATGCGGATTATATTGTCTTACTGTGCGATAATGCCCAAGGTATGCAATCCGCACTTAATCAGTTGGCAATCAGTGTCCGCAGGTACGGCATGTGCTTTGCACCCTCCAAGTGCAAAGTACTCCTACAAGACTGGCAGGATTCTCATCCTGTACTCACCCTGGATGGTGAGCAGATTGAAGTAGTTGAGAAGTTCGTGTATCTAGGTAGCTATATAAGTGCTGGTGGTGGCGTGAGTGATGAGATTGATGCACGTATAATGAAAGCCAGAGCGGCTTATGCCAATCTGGGCCATCTTTGGCGCCTTCGTGATGTTAGTCTGGCTGTAAAAGGTCGGATCTACAACGCGTCGGTGAGAGCAGTTTTGCTCTATGCTTGTGAAACCTGGCCTCTCCGAGTTGAGGATGTTAGACGTCTCTCTGTGTTCGATCATCGTTGTCTCCGAAGGATTGCTGACATACAGTGGCAACACCATGTCAGTAATGCAGAGGTTCGGCATCGTGTGTTCGGGCGCAGAGACGATAATTCAATTGGTGTCACCATCTTGAAACACCGACTTCGGTGGCTTGGACATGTTTTACGAATGTCGTCCCAGAGACTTCCACGTCGTGCATTATTTGCCGACTCTGGGACTGGTTGGAAAAAGCGGAGAGGAGGTCAGTGTATGACATAGTGTCGTGGCACGAAAGAAAGCTGCAAAGGGCTAGCTTCTGTTGGTCCTTCACGACTCCCTGGCTGGGGTCCGAGAGATGGTGCAACACAGTGGCTAGAGACGTTATCAGATATGGCTCAGAATAGAAGCGAGTAGCGATCCTGCTGCAACCTTCTTTTACTTTCTACATAAAGAGTGGTTCTAACTTTCTTAACTGAAAGAGTTTTCTGGTTGTACATTTCAGTCCGCCTTATCTTTTCATCCCTTCTCTTCCTACTTTCATTATTTTGTGTGGCGCATATGTATCTGGTGCCCTTTTGTACCAATATATGTGTTTAAATAAATAATAATAATAAATAATAGGGTCCACCTAGGGGAGTTGGAAGACCCTGATACTAAACCAATAGTGCACATGGGCTCCAGGATCCTCAAGGAACAAATGGCGTATGAATCGATTATCGGTCACCAGCTACCATGGGACTGTATCTCCTAACGTTTCTCCACTGCCTTGTGGATCAGACTTTTAGGTCAAAGGCTTCGGGTGTATCCCCTAAGAAAACCACCTGCTTCTTCGGTCTGAGCAGCCGGGCAGTATCACAGCCCACACACAAATCAAGTGACTTGTGTGGCACATATGTATTTAGTGCCTCTTTGCACCAATATTTATGTGTTCAAATAAGTAAATAATAAATGAGGAAGGACTTCGAGGAACGCTTGTCCCAGTCAGTATAGCCCGATTGGTTCATCACGATAGGCAAGCCTGACCACCATGTCTAGGTAGCAGCAACGTTGTAGCTGACTGTCTGTAAATGTGGATACTTTTAGAATTATGTTATTATTGTTGTAAGTAGCTAAACGTTTTGTTCTGAAACGTTGGAACAATGAGGTTTGTTTGGTTACTTAAGAAGTTAATTTTCATTCTTTCGACTTGACACTTTACAGTTTACATTCGAATTTTTGTTCTCTAACATTATCATGGTTACATGAAAGGATTCCAATCCAACAAATATTTCAATTTATTTTTTTAATAGCCTTTGGTCCATTCTTTCCGTACAATCCATGTTCTAAAATAACAGATTCGTTTTGGTAAATTTAACAAAATCATCTGGATTTTACTGTTGAGAGTACTTGCCATGATGCTCCTTTTTTAATTTTTTTTCCACTGTAGTAGCGTAAGATTTTCGTAGGGCTCAAAGTAATTTTATTTTCAAAACTGAAGACCTGTATCTCCATATCTTTATAGACCTGCATTTTTTTTAGTTCAGTTGGGGTAGTAATTCACTTTTATTTATTTAAACACATAAACATCGGTACAAAGGAGCACCAAAGTGTATATGCACCAAACAACAAAAGTGATATTGTAGATAGAGGAAGGAAAGTGAGTATAACAAAAAAAGAACAAAAATGGATAGAAATTAGTATATGAGAGTGAAAAGATAATAATAACTGATAAAGTAGTTAAGAAAAATACAACCAGGAAGGATTCTTCCAGCTAAAGAAGTTTCTCTCACTTATATAAAGCAAGTAAAAAAGGTTATAGTAGGATATCCACCGGCGTCTATCCTGAGCCATATCTAACAATGTCTCAGACCATTCTGTTGCACTATCTCTAGGACCCCAAGCTGGGAGTGATGGGCGGACATGTGAGACCTACACAGCTATCTTTCACACAAGGTCGTCGTTTCGTACACTGACCACTTCTCTACTTTTTCCAATCAGTCCCAGCATCGGCAAATAATACACGGTGTGGAATTCTCTGGGACAACATTCGTAGGACATCCCCAAGTCACTGAAGTCCACGTTTCAAAATATTGACATTAATTGAATTAACGTCACTGTTCTCAGACCTCCACATTATTAACATAGTGTTGCCACTGAATGTCAGAAGTCCGTGGGAGACAAAGATGATCAAACACAGGGTTACTTGACATCCTCAACTCCGAGAGATCAGGTTTCACAAGCACAGAGAAGAACTGTTCTCACCGACGCGTTTTAAATCCGACCTTTTACAGTCAGAATAACATGACGACGGTGCCAAAGATGGTTCCGACTGACATAAGTCGTCCTGGTCCTCACTATATGTGAGTTAATCTTATCACTCACGCTACCACTATCACTTACACAGCTACCCAGTTACACGGACTTCCCGAAAACTTTTATCTGCTAGCTACCAAGAGTGAGTGCAGGCTCTGGGGTTTACCAGTCTTTTAAAAATACTTTGCACTTGGAAGGTGCAAAACACATACCATACCTACGGACACTAATTGTCAACTGATTGATTGCGGATCGCATGGCTTGTGTATCGTTGCACAGTAAGACAATATCATCAGCATACTCAAGGTAGAGAAGTCTTTCTCCTGACAACAAATCCACACCATTACTATCTAAATCCATCAGAACTTTTTTCAGAACGTCATCGATAGTAAAGTTTGAAGAGGAATTTTGAGATCGGACAACTTTGATTGACCTAACTACTTGAACGCAACAATAGGGAGAAATGGTCTATGCTCTCACTCTGCCTGAGATGTTTGTATATAGTGCTTTGAAGATGTTACTGAACTTCTCAGACACACCTTTCTTCCATAGACAATCCCACAGAACAGTCCTGTCCAACGAATTGAAGGCGACCCTGATATCAAGAAATACTACGTTTGTTTGTCTGTGACAAGTATGACGGCGTTCTCACATTTGGGCGAGGGTAATAGAATCGGTACATTCTCGACTAGGACAAAAATCAGCTTGCTCCTCGCAAGTCAATGTTTCACGGGTTTTGAATAATCTACAAAGTATCACGGAGTTTAGTGGTTTGGATGCAAGTTGAAGTAGACTTATTACTCGATAGTTGTTACGTAGGTGACGTGAACGCTTTTTAAAGATCAGGACAACTATAGACTCATTCCACAATATTGTAAAACTCTTTAATTGCCATACAACTAAGTCAGTTCCTTAACCTGAAGGTCGACCCCATCTGTACACAGGGCCAGAGGTAAGCAACTTTACTCTCCATTTTCATGGCGTCATGCAGTTGCAGCCAATGCTCATCTATACTTTTAGGTGAGATGGTAGCTAACCTTGAACCTATCTTGGTTTAATATTTGGTTGCAACAGAAACGGCAACCAATTTTCTGACATCGATCCGTTTAGGACGATGAATTTGTTGTCCACTGAAACGTAAGATAAGATTAGCGCAAACAGTGGCATGATCAGAGTCCAAATAGGTACTCCAAAAGGCGCGACGGTCTTGTACACAACCATGCCAGCGGTAGCTGATCGCGATGTGATCAATCTGAACCCAGCTTTGAGACATAGCCAGGGGACGCCAGGTGGCACGTCGGCGATGACTGTGCCTGCAATTAGTGCTAGCCAGAAACAGGTTGTGATCTGCTCACAGTTGCAGTAGACGGTCACCGTTATCTGACCTGTGACCAACAAGTTCCCATCAGCCATTCCAACGATTCTCTTCTATTCCTAGACACCCGACCTGAGCTGTCAATTTTACGGCTATAACTACAATATCTGTCGAACTTACTTTTTGTAGAAAAACACTTTACTGATGGTAGAACTCATCCTTGATTGCCTCTGAGTTGCAGCTTGTTGGAACCTTTGACCTAGAGGTCTAGTCCATGGGACAGTGGGGCAACTTTAGGAACTGCAATTTCACTGTAGCCAGTGACCAGAAATGGATTCATATGTCATTTGTTCCCTGAGGATCCTGGAGCTCATGTGAACAGTTTGTTCGCAATCAGGGTTTTCTACTTCCCTTAGATAGAACTTCCTTAGGCAGTAGCCCTGTTTAAGCACTGGACTTTTGCTTTTCGCCCTTCCAATTTCGTAAACAACACTCCCGCGACGAGAGGGTAATGCATAGTAATTTATAGTTTAACAGATTTATTTCTGTCTTGGAAATTGAAAATACTTCTTCCAGTTAACATATTCTGCTTACTTTCTCCGTTACATTATTTTAGTATCACGTTTATTTAGATCTTTAAGGTTATTATTTCCTTGTTTAACTTTCTTGAATGAGATTAGACTGAAATAACGAGATGGTTGAGAAGATTTGTAGCCCAGGAGTATGGTTTAGGTGGGGTGTTGTTCTCTGAGCTGGATGGTTTGGTCGTGGGACTTTCATTGTTCTTCTGATTAACATCATCAGCACAAACTATTTTTATTTGTCTATTTATTTGAACACATAAATATTGGTACAAAGAGGCACCAAATACATATATGTCACACAAGTCACTTGATTTGTGTGTGGGCTGTGATACTGCCCGGCTGCTCAGACCGAAGAAGCAGGTGGTTTTCTTAGGGGATACACCCGAAGCCTTTGACCTAAAAGTCTGATCCACAAGGCAGTGGAGAAACGTTAGGAGATACAGTCCCATGGTAGCTGGTGACCGATAATCGATTCATACGCCATTTGTTCCTTGAGGATCCTGGAGCCCATGTGCACCATTGGTTTAGTATCAGGGTCTTCTAACTCCCCTAGGTGGACCCTACGTGTCCACTAACCCAGTTAAAGCGCCGAACGTTCACTTTTCGTCTTCTCAATTTTGTAAACAACACCTCAGCCACGAGAAGGCAGTGAGTAGAACTTTCCTGGCAGTGGCTGTACACGCGTGGCCATGTGAGAGCATTTCGAGAGAGAGCTGACCCTTCCCACCCTCGGCCATATCATGGCATTCGGGGGCATAGACAATGGAAGCTCCACGATCAATCCATCTAGCTCAGAGATCAAAACTCCACCTAAAATTGAACTGAAATCGTCAAAAAATTAGTTACTGATTAATTTGGTGTAACAAAATATTACTGGCATTGTTTAAAGACTTTTCACCATCGATACATCTTGATTTCAACCTCAGTAGTTTAAAAATAACAATTATGGATTATTCCATTTGTCAATGCATAATATAACGACTTTTGACTACATATCAGTGGTCTTTCATTTTCATTGTATGGAATGGAATCAATTCTCTTAAGTGGTTTAAAGAAATACACCACTAGAAATCGGATTTTTTTTTTGTTTTAGTCATCCTGAGAGTAAAAACAAACATATTTTCTCACGATGACTGAGAATTCTTCAGGAGATATTCTTATAATTCTTTCGAATTAATAAAATTTTGATGAAGCGTTAGGATGTGAGTTAGTCATCTGATATATGCTTCTGCAAGTTATAGTTGGTTCAAATCCTATTATCCCCGAAAAAGAACGTGCAAACAGTGAATTGTTTAGTTTACAGAAAGACGATGTCTTGCTAAATGCTCATGAAATTACCGCAGTACTTGCCTATTACAGAGCAGTGAATTATCGATTGGACCAGTGACACATAAAACCCGTACGAGCAGTCTAGAGCACGTATCAGTCCTGCCGTCTGCCTAATCCAGCCAGTTAAGTCCAAAACACCAATAACAGACTCTGCGGTATGAATCCTTATATTTCAAACATACTGAGTTTGTATACCAAACAGACTGATCACATCGTACCAATAAAATAAAAAGTAACATTTGTACAAGATTTAGCCAAATGTGGCTGTGAATAAGGCGAACAGTAATTAATAGACTGAGGATAACTCGAGAATGACAAATCATATAGTTATAGTCTATGGGTGAAAATAAAGCTTACAATAAGTGGGATACGAATATGAATAGTTTAGTTAGTTAACAACTATACAATAAAAATATACACATAGTATTGGTCCATAAATAATTCTCAAAAGTTACCATTCATAATTCTCTTCGGGATCTAACAGTACGATTATTATTTTTACTGAAAACCACTCACTTACTTGTTTTCATGTGCCGAGTTAGCTTACAAGGAAATCTCACAAAGTCCTAAATAGATGTCATAAGTGTTTTCTTAGTTCAACAAATCCCCTAATCTCCAATATTTGTTTTCTGGTTGTGAAATTGTACTTAGTTTCTTAATTTTTGGGGTTATCAGTCATTATGCTTGCCGCTGTAAACATAATCTTAGCTGTTCTTATTTAAACCCATATTGAATCCATCGGCTGGGAAGAAACACTCAAGTCTCTGACTTTATTGCTTTCATGGTTTGAAGAAAATCGATTATATGATTTCTTTGTTTCATCCCCTCTGGTATATCTTTATCGTGAATTATGCCACAAAAGCCTTTATTGTGCATGTGAATTGATACGAACAAATCATATAAGGCTTTATACTATAATTTCTGCTAATCTATATAAGTATCCTGAGAATGTTTCATAACTAACATTTCATTGGAAAGAAACCAACATTGTGATTTTATAAACTACGTTACATTTTGAGTTGATTTAATATTAAAGTTTAATTAAATTTCAGTTCATCACGGTGTGCAGAGTATTTTAGTTTGCTTCTTCTGTTCATATTATCTTTTCAAAATAGTTAGAACCTTGATATAGTTTTTCTTCGTGATTTTGTGGATTTTTTCTTCTTCCTGGTGTATACTTGATAATATTAGCTATTTTCTGTTTTGCTACTTATTTATATATCAGTAATATATATTTTGATAGATAAGGAACTACTTGGAAAGTGTTGTATAAAGCCAATAATACAGTGAAAGGACAAAGTTTATCAGCTTGTTAAGAAGTAATTCATTTATATGACAATGATATATAGAAAAAAGGGCAATTACTCGAATATAATATGGATTTGGAGGATTTGCGGATCAGAAAAATCGATGCTGTAAATAGCAGTTCAACGGAGGGATCCCCTTTTAGCCGTTGCATTATCTATGCTATACAACCACTTTTTTATATCGCCAATCTATAATATACGTAGGGAAAGAATTGCAGGAAGAAATACATAGAAAGATGTTCTCTTATAAAATTAGAAATTTAAGAAAACAGAATTGTTATAGGAACTGAAAAATTAAACGGAATTGTGGAAATGCCTTGCTTAACTTGATACAGTAAATCAGAAAGCTAAATATTAGCGAAAATTCATGTAAACATGAAATAATACCTCTGATAGCGGATCTCTTCACGGAACTACTCTCCCTCTCTTATTTTTAAATTTTAATAAATGTTTATAGTTTATTTACCAACCATAAAAAACAAAAAACGCTATATTATTAGAATAGGAGAATATCATTTTACTATTGAAGTGGCAAGTTGATAGTTTCATGGTAAAAAATAACTGTTTAGGGATTTAATCGAAGTAATTATGATAAGGTTCCTTTATTTAAAATTTCAAAAACTATAGTTTTCTCCCAGAAACTTGGATTTCACATGTATTTAATTAATATCAGAAGGGGTTTTTGCGGATATTATAGCAATTTTAATAGTTGAGATCATGAGTCGATTTAAGCTGGACCACCATGCAAAACCTGGAAGCACTGGACAGCCGTTTCCTCCTATCGGGACTCCTCAGAAGTGCACATCCACGATCCCGCCTCACGAGATTCGAACCCAAGACCTATCAGTTTCGCGCGCGAGCGCTCAATCTCTAGACCACTGAGCTGGCCGGCATCCAACAGTGTTAATGTCTAACTTCAACCGATCCACGAAATCGAGAGACACATTCACCAATGTCTTCAGTGAGTTACTATCTCACAACACACCTGGTTGCACTCTACTGATCTCAACTAATAAAATTACTTTAATATCTACAAAAACCTCTTCTGATATTAATCAGCATATGCTCACTAGTGACTGGCTTCAAGATGTATTTAATTGTCAAAATAGACATACAGTGGTATTTGGTGGTTCATGAAAAACTATTTTATCATGGAATTGTAGGGCCAAGTTATACTGCATGGTAGTTGTTTTTATCTTTTGAATGAATATCACTTTTATTTTCATAAATTTATTGATGTTGATTCACCTACGATCATATAAAAACTCTGATTTTTATTACTTTAAGCATCTTTTTCGTATGGTGTGTGGTAATATTTTGATTCGTGGAATTAGCATCATATTAGTCATGACAAGCCTCAGATTTTTTTGGTATTTAAGGTTTAGACACTTGAAAATAAAACTGGAATTCCATATGAAGATATTTTCATAAGTGTACTTTAAATAGTGAATATTGTTTTTTGTTAGGGGTTCGTTTAATCCTGTTTAGTCGTCTTAGATAAATCGGTTTGTTTGTTTATCAATAGATGTTTTATAGCCGTATGCTCTAAGCAGAAACCATTAAAACAATAATTGTAATTCGGTCGTTCTGTTTTTCTGTTTTCGACACTAATGATTATAAAATTCATCCTAGGCTTCATAAATAGCTCGATGAAGACTTGATTAAACTTGTTTATACCATTTCGATTTATTCGGTTTCAAATTCAAACGTAATTTAATTTGTAAAACACAATTATAATATGGAGTAAGAAAACGATGAGGTTTGGTGATAAATATTACTGATCTTGGTTCAATCAAAAAGTTAGTTAATGTCGGAGCTGTTGATAAATCCATTCAAAGTAAATATACGTTATTACAATAATTAACCGTTATTTTGGGAATTATAAGCGATAGTTTAATGGTTATAGCACTTGAATTTCGCAGGTTCAAACACTACTTCATCTACTTTGGTGTTCGGCTAGGCATGTTATTTTAACGAATTCCACACTATAAATAGGAGTTAAAACTCATTATACAAATTTGTAATCGGCTACTGAGTTACTTGATTATTACTTTTATTCTTCTTACTATGATTACAATTTGTCCGAATTTCTTTTTAACCACTAAGTAGTCTACTTTAATCTTTTATGTAAAGAGAAGACTGTTACTACTTTCTTTTTCCATCCATTTTTTATTCCTGATCTTAGGGTTCAGTTGTAGCTGATGGACTGGGTGTAACTTGTTGGTGGGTCAGTTAACCTAAAAGAAAACTCCTTTGATATGATATTATTGTTTATAATGTATTTCAAAATCTTAAACTCGATTACTACTTGGGTTATTTTTTGTTTTTAATGATGGGGGTGACGGTGAATTCGAAGAGAGAAAAAGACGTATGTACCCTTATTCTTTTCTTTTTTTTAAAAAAGTGAAAACGTCATGATAAACAAGATTATATATGTATATGAATATTGAGTAAACAGAAAATATAACACAAAAAATATATAAATTTGTGAAAATAAAAGCGTTGTTTATTCATTTATATATTGTATCACAGAAGAAGTTGACAAGAGGTGATTTTGTTTGATTTCAATTGTTATAAAAAGTGCTTTGTGTGAACAAAATGGAAGGGGATAGAAAAAAAACACTTGTATAATAATGTATTCATTACGCATAATTGTCTTATGATATATGTACCATATGACGTAGAATGTAAAATGACAAGTTTATGTATATAAGTATGTATGTATATGGATATGTACATATTTTATATTACTAGCATAATAATTTACAACATGGTAAATTTTTGTTCAAATATAACTTCACTGGTTGTGTAGCTGCTGGTAAATGAGCCAATTCCAGATAATTCAAACGTGGATGACGAGCTAATGTACATAGACCATCTTCACTTATCCTTTTACAACCTTTTTAAATATAATTAAAAACGTATGAAAGTAAAATTGTATGAAATATATTATATGATTGTGAGTAACTGAGTGACAAATGGATTTTCTAGTTCATTATTCAGTGTTATTGATCTTGTTCAAAATACAGTAGTGATAAGATTTTGTTTCTTAATTCAATGCACTCGAGTTTCATAACAACTATCAGTCAACTCTCAGAGCAGGTTCTACAAGATTCCATGGAAGCAGTTTACTAATGGTTATCACATAACAGCGAAATAATTTAGCTTTTTGAACTTCAGATTAGAAAATCGATCAATAAAAAGTCGTCAAAACCAATCTTCAAAATATCATGCTTCTGGGCACTGATCTTCATGAGTCATATAAAAGCTTTATGAAAATCGTATATTTGGTGATTGAACCAGCGTCCTATAAACCTTCGTTCAAAACCATCAACATAGTGATCTTAGATTCTTAGAAGCAGTGTATTTCTTGATCTCTGCCTGAATAATCATAGTAATCACTATAGTGTACACAACTTGGTTCAGAAACAAGTGTTATTGCACAGACAGAACAAAAAATGTGATCAGAAAGTTGCACTGATTCGCAGACTTATTTATTTATCTTTTATATTAGTTGTAAATGACCTAAAATTAAAGTGGCAGATTTTGGATACTGGGATCTTACAAACAACCTTCAGTGTTTGCAGAAAAGCCATGTAATTTCGTTGATGATATTTTGTTGTGATATATTTCTTCTTGGACGAAAGGCTTTTTCATCAAGCTCATGATTATTCGTTATTCGAGCTGAAAGTAGCCAGTATCATCTGTTAAAGTTGTTTTCTTTCTGTCCTTTATAGATAGGTGTTATGAGTATTTCTGTTTTCTGCTTTTCATTTAATCGATTTACAGTAAGATAACAACAGTCTGCTAGATAGGCTGTAGGATCTTTATGAAGACCGAATCCCAGTTTTTTCTTTAAAGTACAGTTCGACTCTTCGGGACCGTTTTCCACTGATAAAATGGAGTGATTGATTGCCTTAATTACTCCACTTATCTGTGGGCAAGGTAATTGTGAAAAAAGTTACTCTTGTTCTACCGTATGACTAACATGTCTTATTTGAAGTCAAATAATATTTGAATACTCGAAACTGATCGTAGTTGTCTTTAAATCATTTCTTGCGTTTGAACGAAACATTAATTCATTTTCAAAGCTCTCAGTAATAGATATAATTGGTTGGCTTGAATTGCAAAACGAAATAAACTGGTAAATTGTACATGTAACTGTGTAGTGTTAGCCTAAATTGGAGAATATTCTGGAATTGTTAGACTAAAGTTAAAAATGTTCAAAATAACTTAGTTTAGAATTGTTATTACTGGTTCATCCAGAAATGAAAATATATCTTACTAATGAAGGACATTCTATTCCAAAATTATGAACGGGCGATTTTAAAATATTGAATTAATTCCAATTCGAGATGGTGTAAATATGAACTGAACTTGTAGACCCATAAATTGTATTGGCTAATCTGAACGTAAAAGGCTACAAATTCATTTCTGATTATTCGTTTCCGATTTCAATATGCAGCATTCGGATTACTTTGATGAGCTTTCATTTCTTCAACTTCAGTTGAATAAAGTACAGTAAATTATAATTCCTATGAATTCGTTCACTTACTCTCATGGTTTTGAAAGTGCATGTTTGATAAAAACCATATCATTGCTAAGCAAATATGTATGTTTAACTTACCACTTAAGCATAGATAACTTAATCCTGTCGTACTAAGTAAATGAGGTATACTACCATCTGATAAATTGATGCACCATCTTACACTGAGATGTTGAAGATTAGACATTGTTGCTAGATGGCTTATTCCCAGATCAGTCAATTCTGTACACCTATAATTATTGAAAGCGGATGAATGAGAGTTTGGAGATATCAAAATTGTAAAATAAATTTGATTAGAAAAGAGGATAATAATTATGTTATGATCATAAGAAAATGTCAGTTTCTGAAACTGCCTCGAGGAGTAAACCTTTATCTTCATATACTACTAATAACTGATCACAACACAGATATGTGGATGAATAGTTAAAGAGAAGTAAGTTCAAATTAGATACAATGGTTATCAATCCAAACTAATAATCAAAAGTGATGGGTAATTTAGAGACATAGTTTTAGAGATACGGTACAGAAATTATGAGGTTGGACGTGAAATACGTCAACATTTGTTAATAATTTCTCGAATATGTTGTAGTTTAGGCTTGAATCAAGTTTTAGGACAAATTCATGAGGTCAATGGTCACAGTTAATAAAGGTAAGTAGGTTGAAGAATAAAAGCCACTTGGAATGTTCAGTCATTACGTAATTCATGAAGTGATATGAATTAAGTGGAAGATGTTAAAAGTGGACTTAATATTCAATACATTGCTCAGCTGTCTAAAAACCAAGATAGTTCAACCAAATAAGTTCAAACGGTAAAAATACAGAGGGAAAATAAATGTAGGTTATCTTAAAATTGAGTTAACCTTTGACTTATTGAACATGTGACTAACCAAATTAGGAAAGATTGAGCCTACTTTTTGTGGATACAGATCTTTGAGTTTTTAACATGCTAGTTCTTTGATCTAAAATTTTTAGAGAATGACTAATGTCGCTCAATTATTCAAATCAGGGTGTAATTCCAATTGAGCTTGGTGGATGGGTTTTATGCTTATCCTTGGAATTCTTTCAATTTTACTTGTGATGATGAAACACGTTATAATAGTTGTGTATGACAGCTACCTGACATAATTACCTGGTGATGTAATTCCTAACGTATACGTATGCTACGAACATACAGTAAGAAATCATTGGAATAATATTATCATATAACAATGGTTGAAATTATTGAGTTGGGAGTTATTGCTATAAAAACTCAGTGGAATACACATTATTATTATTATTATTGGTTGTTTGATTATTCTATTCATAAAGATAATAAGCAATCGACACATGTGTTTGTGAATACAATGGATTTATCGTTAATGAACTGTAATTACTCATGGACAAAAAACATATCGAACATAATGTAAACATGGACAACTTTGATTGTTATAGTAATTAGAAACAATAGACAAGAACATCTAATATTTCTGTTTCAAAATGAATTAGACGATAATTATCAAACAGTATTTGTAGGCAAGGATGTCATTGTTTTTCGTATCGATTTGAGTCGATCTGAATTTTGGGAAATATATATTTAATGTTTGTCTATACTATGCAAGGTCATGAATAACAATCCTTTATTTATAACCGTTAAGTGTTAGTGAATGGTTACTCTTTTTTTGTTAAATTTCTTGCTGTATTCCTTATTATCTCGTGGACACTGGAGAAAAAGCCAAAATGTTTGACTCAGGACCTAGAAGTCTATCAGTGAAGTCGGTGATGAACCTTTTGTGTTTACTAGTTAATTAATTGTGAATAGATGTTTGAACTCGTGTAAGCAACTGGTCAGTGTTATATGAGCAAATAAAACCTATCGTCCTTACTCATAGCTATCCTTTGGTGAAACGAGAAGCGTGTAAGTTAGGATTCATACATATAAAGCCAAATGTAAAATCTACATATCGCGTTAACTGACTCAAAGAGAAAATTGTAAAAAAGAGAATCGGCTGATTGAAACCATCTTTTTAATAATTTTGTCATTGAGTTTTACGATTAAAATGTTGACTAAAATGAACTTATATCGAAATTTTATATCATGTGTTAAGAATTCCTTGCTATGTTAAATGATGTAGTATTTAGTAAGATGGTTATTATCCAATAAAATAAAGAAATGTATTCTTCGTGTATCTGGTTAAGAACTACTCAACATTTGAATCTTATTGTATAACTAATTCATGCTGCAGTATTAGTTCCAATGATCAAAGAATATCTACCTATGTGAAGCTATGATTTAGCTTTTTTTTGTTTTTCACGTCGCCCAAGTCAGTGGATTGTAATTTTTTTTTTCAATTTACCATACCTACACTAGTTTTGAACAACCAAAAGATACGGATATACTTTATGTACATTTACGTCTACCTAGTTAACAAAAATTTGTAAATTTCTTTTAGTAATAACATTACGATAATCTATGATGGACGATCTTAGTAGAATTTTGCGAATTGGTAAGTAATACTGGTTTGTTTAATTGAATACACTGATCGATCGTTTAATAGTAACCGATGTTCTGACTTTTAATCTCTATTACTAATCGAAATATACTGATTAAATGAAAATGCAACCACTAGACTAAGCCATTCAACATGGCGGTATATTATGTATCTAGTATGACATAGTTGAAAACAATAGTTGGAAAATCCTTGACTTAGGCTTCATATCAGTTGATTCTGGCCAACAAGTATTATTTGCAATTTCAGTCCGTATATCGTACCAGTTGCTATCATTACTTCTTCACTTGTCTTAACATGTAGTTACCTTCAAATGTGAAACAAATAGAAAAAACGAATTCATTGATCATATTCTAAATAAATTTGTTTGATTCGTGATTCAGCAAATTTAATGAAAACAATTATAAAACTGTATGTATAATAGCGAAGAAATCGATAATTTAATGTAAGACAAAAGACATTCATTATTATCGTTATTCAAATTGGTGTTGTGATTGGATAGAGATAAACGACTATATAAGTCGGTTGTGTAACATATTAAAAGAGAATGGAAAATAAAATAAATACATGGTTTATAAAATGAATTTAAAGTAAGATGTTAACGGGACAAAAGAGTGGGTCAATACATAAGAGAAGATGAAGAATATAGTAGGGAGTCACACAGGTTTCATTAGATCATGGTCTCCTAGATGAAGGACATATGCTTGAGGTTGTAGAGAGAACAAAGACTAACTATTTTTGTAACGTTTCTTTTCATAGTAGAGATGACCTTGGACGATAAGTCTGTCATAAACGAATGACTGTTTCACTTTTTAGTCATTTATTATTACCTCTTTGTATTCATGCAAAATAGTCTTTTGGACCCTGTTGGATATAATGGTTACTGAAATGCCAATACACATAGCTCCACACAAGTAGATGGAATGGCTTGTACGGACAAAAGGGGTCAGGTGTATTAGTTTCACTGTTAGATTATGAGAAAATAAAAGCTTGTTGTAGAACCTTAACTTCTCCAAAAGGAGGAAAGATCAAGAATGTATGTGTATGGTAGAGGCTGGTATTATGTCAAACCCACATAGGTTATTTTAGCTAATGGATAGACCAATTTGCTCATTATTCTCAAGCAAATTATTCTTTTATTAAGCCTGACCGTTTGTTATATGAATATAAGTACTGAGTCACATTTGATTAAAAGGGGTTGGCTCACTCGCCTTCTCTGTTGCGTGTCACTTCATTTTGTTTCACTTTGCTTCCTTCATTTCGTTTCTCTGATTGTCTGTCCAGATCAATGAGTGTGTAAAATATACGTATTCAAAGTTCATTCTCATATTTGGTTTATTTTATTCCGTTATTCTCCAAAACAAATTAAGTCGATAAAAATATACGAGGGTTGGCGACATGTATATTTTGATAACAATTACCATACGATCTAAATGGAGTCAGATATATGGCCATTAAAGTAACTCAGTGTCAAGAAAATGCATGGGGTCAGCGTTATCAATGATAACATGCTGCACAGAACTGCATGCCTGAAGCCTTCTGTGCCCGGATAAACATAAGGATTTACAGGTGACTCATATTGTCATATACTACCGTCAAATACACTCCTGTTATCACTAACAAAGAGCTAAGAGGTACAAGCATTTGACTCTTTTAACAGGCATGCCACCTGTAAGGAGGTTAAACACGTTCTAGACGAATTTGTTGAAATTCTAACAAACGGACAGTAGGTCTGGATGACAGAAGTGAATAAATTGGGAGAATTCTAGTCAGCTTGTATGTTTGTCTATGCAAGCATATTTTGAGTCTGAAAGTTAATGATAGAAAATTAAAGAAATTCATATTTAACTTCACTACCGGTTCTGAACAGTGGAGACTGGAGTTGTAAAGTTTAAATATACATACGGTAGGTCTTCCAGGATGATAATGAACTTCTTAAGAAAAAGCCAGTGTCACATACAATTACAGAATATAGTTATTCTCAGAACAGACTTAATTTTAGGAACCGCAATGGTTACTTCGTGATATTAAACGTGGAAATGTTCTCAACGTAATCTGTGCGATAAAAGTCAATATATCTGATATAATCAATGTCACAAATCTTACTGAATAAATAGTAAAGAAATTGTTATGTTTTGAAGAGGGTAAAGCTTCGAATGCAAAGACTTCAACATTCATAGAAAATGGTTTCATAGTGATCTAGTCCTAATTTGAAACTTCTTAGGAGTTTACATCCCCTACTTACACGTAATCGAACCAAGGACCTTCAGATCTTATGATGAGTACAATACTATCAGACGATTTATCCTTAGTTTTCAAATGGTTCTACAGCTAATGTCGTTTCGTGAAGAAAACTGTTTTGGAAATTGTACATTTATATTAAATCATACAAAGAAATGTACTTACATATCAGTATGAATTAACCAATATGACTTATTTACTAATCATTACACAGTGAAGTAAAATGCAACTTATATATATTTTTTTATATTTCAAGTGCATAGAAACAAAGTTTTGATGGACACATTCTGAGGTGGTGGTAATTAGACAGTGGATAACTAGGTTCTTTTTATTCATTTTATTTTGTCTTCATTTTAATTGAAGAGTTATAAAATTTTAGTAATAAAGCCGAGAAATTGGTCATGTTAATTATTACAGTTTTTTTCAGAGTTTATTATTATTACCATTACTATTGCTTCTATGGCTGTTAAATATGTTTTTGAAAAGATAAAGATCAACTTCTAAATTAACAGTAATTATAATGGATTGTGCATCAGTCCATATGAGTGAGTGACTCATAAAAGTATGGAGACAAAAATAGAAAAGACAAAGCAGTGGAGTTTTAAGGTATAACCTGTTTGTTGCTTGTTTGACATACTATTCCTGAAACAGTTATAATCCATTAGGGCGATGATAATCAGCTATATGATTAAAGTATTTGAATAATGTGTATATTAATGAAATTATTATTCGTTTAATCTTCATTTCTTAGAACACCATACATTAACTCAGTATAATATACTTAGGTGTTTTACCAAATGCATTCATATTTGTGAGGAAAGATGTGGTCATCTACCATTTGCGTTCTTGTTTGACAGCTTGTTTGAAAGTGAAAGAAAACAACTAAAAGATCGTGGATAGTTTCAAAGGTTTTTAAAAATGAGGCTATTGTATATTAAAAATAATTGAAATTAATTACTGCATATTTGATTAGCAATATCAAAGAGTAGTATAATAGCCATAGTCTATCAAGAAGCTAAAATTTTAGCATCTCATTCATTCTACTTTTGAAGAGATTTACAATGGACATGGGGTGCTTCTTCTGAAGTGTGTTCTTCAAAACAACTGCTCTTTAGATATGAATAACTCAGTATGGTTGTTTCTGATCTACGAGCTTTCTTCTCTGTAATCTAGGAAACCAGTTATGGAGTATTAGTCTCTCAGATACAGTTTTCGGTAAATGCAAAGACACACTTAGAGGTAACTTTTAAATTAGTATAATGGATTTTGGTAAAATACAACGTTGACTGATAAACTCACTTGGCTGAATAGATCATATTATTAAATTCATAAAACTTCCATATGTTAAGTTCTTAAAGTGTTTATATATTCAGTGAATCTTTAGCGACATTTTACTAAACATTTCTGTTCTCTTATTGTGTGGATGTGAAGTTTGATAACTTGAAGTGCTTCATAGTTGAGTCATGCTCTACTCTTTTTATGACTGATTTTATGTAATAGTCACTACCTAACATTTAGTGGATGCCTTTGGACATTCTACTATGTCATATCAACCAATAAATCATTGATTTCTTCTTACCAAAAAAACACTAAATTACATTATCTTTCTGAAAAGAAATTTGATTTGAAAATAAGAACAATAACATTATCATGAATAAAATACTAAACTAAGGGATAAATAATGACAAAACTCTAATAAACTGTGTATAGTTAAATTTCAACTCACTAGTTTAACAGTACTTCAAACGTCGGGAGACTAGGAGATCATAGATCTTATTTCATGTATAGTTGGAGTTAGTGTTATGTTTATTTTAGGAATAATGGGTTTATGATGGTGCTTATCATATACAAACGATTCTCTAATAACTAGATAGACTGAATGAGGGGGACACAACCGGACTTTAAAGGACAAATGAATGAAATCTTTATATATATCTTGTAAAGCAGAACTCCAAGACGTCCTGAGTTATTTAGTAAAGTGATTGATATTTCTTCACAGTTAATCTTCAAGTTGTTTTTGTATATCAAAAAGAACTAAACTTGATAGACCTTAGAGACATAAAAATTCCCATCATGATGTTTTTTTCTACATGTAATCAAATAACATGAAATAATCTTTACCGAAAAAGTAAGGTATTTATGTATATTTGGAATACAGTGTGTAATTTCAATATCTCAATCAGAATTTTCTAAGCTTTGATGTTGTTTACATTCTGGTTTATTTCAGATTCTCTACTGCCTTTAGTCTTGTTTAAATGTTACATTACAAATAAAATTTCATTTGTTCTCAATAAAAAAGAATATTTTTGTACGGAATTCATGTCGTTATTTGGCTGAATACGTGTCAACCCTTTTATCTGGTATTCATTTAGTCTTTGTAAAGTCAAAGTTTTGTTTTGTATCTCTATACCACTGATGGGGATAGTGATGAGAAACATCTAAAAAAAAATTGAATTCCAATTAATGAGGATACTTAAACTGTAGAATTATAATCAAGTCAGCTATTTCAATTCAAAGTGATCCTATTTTTTAAAATAATGTTGTTATCTCCATAGATCCTTATTCAATTAGAATGCCTCGTAACATACTACTGAAATAGGCAAAAACATAAGGAAAGATGAAGTTTTTTGGAAAGTTTTTTTCAGTCACTGATATTAAATAAAGTAAACAATAATAATTCATATAGAATCATTTAGGCGGAAATGAAATGATCAGACCGATTTTGATTGTACTAGATATTCTTTGTTTCTCCGTACTGTTTAAGCTTGTCTTAATTCAATTCGCTTATTTATTCTTTGAAGAAGTGACTAACATTAAACCGTGACGCACCAGAAATTCAATTCTCTACTCATTATGATATTAGAAATGTATTATTTAATTATCATTGATTAGTTTTACGCTAAAAAACACCCACACACGATATCTTTCATGATTCTTACTTGTCTAATAATGATTATAATAATTACTTTTTAATTATGTTAACTAAATTGAATTCATTTGTAAAGGTTTATATTTTAACAAGTTGGTGGATATCTGTATCCAGTAGCTTGGTGGATAACTCATTTGTATTTAAAAGAGTAGGTTCCATTTCGGTGTCTGAGTGTGCACATCAACACTGGAATACGGTACATTCAGCTGACGAATGCTGAACTGGATGAAACACATGTCCTGGCTTCTACTTCTGGTCACAATCCAAATATATGAAACACCAATTTTTTTGAAAACGTTTTAGAATCCGACTAATATATTAAATACACAAAGTAAACTAAATAAATGCTGACATATTCAAAAATTTGTTTGAAAGACTGAACTGGACAAATGAATTGGTCATGAAACAATAACGAGTACCAGCGTATGGACCTAATCGTTTCTCATTATATGAAAAAATATCTTCTGGATGGACTGTCATGTTAAATACAGCAAACAGCACTTGGTTACATTATTTAAATTATATTTCATTGACCCCCAAGTTTACTTCAACAAGCATTTATTCAATAAATCTATTTGAAATTCATAATATTCAACTCACATCTATCATATAAATTTGACGCGATTCACCCTGGTTATTGTGGAGGTGTTGAGTTCTCTGGACTGGTTGGTTGAATCGTGAAGCTTTCATTGTCTTTATAAACGTCATCTGTATATACTTCGAAAAAGAAGCGAGCTATTAGAATTTCTCCACAAATGATTAACATGCTAGTTCTATCATGATGAAACCATCCAGCTTAGAGAACGAAACACTTTCAGAGTTGTTCAATTGAGCCACATTTATTCGCCATCATCATTTCATTTATTGGTATTTTATTTTAACCATTTGATCAAAAGTGGTGGTTACATTATTAAAAATTGTCTTGCATTTTATACCTAAATCATTGTATTCAGATTATGACCAACGATACCTTATTATATATATATATATATATTTGTTGAACAGAGATTCCTTCTTTGAAATTCTTGTTTTTTGATGCGGTACAAAATAATTTAAAAGATGTCCATTTGCAGAACCCACTACAGTCCCACGAAACCCGTCTCAGTGTCTTGATCTGTCTCAGTCTGATAACATTTAACTTCTGTAACAGGCACCATGATTATTTAGTTGGTGCTCCTGATGACAGATGTGAATTGCCATCGTTTTACATATATTTAAGAATTTAAAAAGTTTACTAAATAGTACAATTTTAGTTTAGAATGACCTATGTGTTTAAATAAAGTGTGAAAGTCACTTACTTGATCCAAGACATTTGAAGAAATAATATGGTGCCTCGAAATTGTTTTTCACTGGTTTAATTATTTCTGACGATTGTCTATACAGCTAAAGTTTTGGAAAATTCTACTACCTACTGATAGTATTAAAAGTGCAGTGCCAAATATTCCATAAATGTGGTATCTGTTTATATAATTTACAGTAAAATAAAAGTATCATTGTAAGTGGTAAGAAAAAGAATAAACAAAGATATTTCATAATCATCAATTTGCTGAAACTCACCTGTCTAGTAGTAATTTTTTCAACAGAACTAAATCACATGCTACGCATTCTAATCCGCTGTCAGTGATCTTGGAGCACCATGATAAATTCAACGATATTAAACGTTTTAGATTTTCACATATCACATCTAAACCATCATCAGTTAGTTTGCTGCATCCACTTAAACTCAAAACTTGTAGATTGTTCAATGTATAGGCCAATGTCATGATACCTTGATTTGTTACATCCATACACTGAGTCAATTCCATTGTATGCATATTAATTCGTTGTTTTGTACTAAAATAACTTAATGCTGCATCTGTTATATGATAAGCTTGAAATTTAAAACATTTTAATTCTGGTAATAGATGTCCAATCGCATTCATACTTTCATCTGAAACATTGATACAATCAAACACTGTTAAATATTCAATGCTTGGTAAAAGACAAGACCAAAAAGCTAATTCGGTAAAATCGTTACAACACTCAAATTCCAATTGTTTTATAGAAGGGAATAAATTTATTAAACGTGACAATGATTGGTCTGGTATACTACATGATTTAAATATTATATGAGTAAATTTATGTGTGTATGAAGAATTACTATTAACGTTCTCCAGACTTGAGAGATTTGAAGAGATAGAGTTTTTAGAACCACTGGTTCTTTTAAATGTCCATGTATCACTCGGTGTTGAAGGTGAATCAGTATTTGATGGTAATTTATTTTGTATAGAATGGTTTACTGTTATGACACTATTGTCTTGTATAAAACCATTTTGTTGTTGTTGTTTTTTCACTTGTTTTTGGAATGAATTAATAAAATCATTTGTCTTGAACACTGACTTATTATCCTTGTCTGTATCATTTATCCATGTTGAACAACTTTCATTTGATGTCAATAATATTCGGTTGTTGAATGTTTTAGTTTTAGTCAAAGTGTTTGCAACTGTTGTGTTTATCTGAGGGAAATACGATTCAACAGTGGAGGATTGTGATAGTGATGTCATAATTACGTTGTGATTTGGGCTTAATAACATTTCTAGTATATTATACAATATTGAACTAAATCTCTCAACTAACTGTACAATTTTAATGGTTTCCAGGTGTCTGTTTATAGCGGATACAATGCGAATTCGAATAGAGTCTTCTAAATAACTATACAATAAATCATTTGGTAATGGAATGTGATCACTATGGTTTGAAATAATAATTGGGTCTTTATAATCTGTATGTTGATTCGATTTTGAATCTTCGTGACTGTTTTCTATTTCCTTAATTAATTTTTTGATGTTTAAAACAAAGCATAATTTATTCTGGAAACCATTTAAACACATAAATTCATACCATGTACGGCATACGATTGAATAGTGAATCAGTTCAGTTCCAGTTAAATAAGCAAATATATTATTCATAAAATTCTTATTCAACCATAACGATTCAATTGTATGCGGACAACCTCTTTTTTGACGTCTTACATAATCTCGATAACGTGTACATGATAGTTTCTTAACTGGAATGTTTAAATTAATTCGCAATCCTTGATTTACCAATCTTTGTTTTATGGCAGCTACTGTTGTTCCACGATGAGATGATAAGGGTGAAGATGATGAAATTGAATTATTTGAATAACGGTTGTATGTAAAGCCGGTAGAATCGCTACCACTGATACTATTACCGTTACTAACAATACTATTTTTACAGTTACGTGCAAGAATAGCTAAACGATGTGTCATTGTTGGAGAAAGTGTGGCTTTGAATGTGAATGGGGAATCTGTTAAACTATTTATATTACTATGAGCACGTCTGTTATCAGCAGTATTGCTATCCTGCCTAATTTCTGATGAAGGCTTATTTTTCATTGTAAAACTATGTCTTGGTACTGGACTACTAGGTAACGAGTTTGAGATTTTCGAATTCGATAATCGATAGTCAGAATAATTTGAAATCATATTTTTTAACGAATCACTATTTACAGATCCATTAGGTATAATGTTTTTTCTATTTTGAGTCATTGCTGTTGTATTAGGAGAAATTGTAGGGTTTTCAAGGGAATTAATTTCAGAGTGCTTTACAACCATTGACTTTCCTAATACTGATGAGTCTTCTTTTTCATCTGAAATTCTACCACCAAGATTTGTGCTATTAATGCTTGTAGTATTGTTATTGGTGTTGCTTGCATCGCTAGCACTGATGTTATTAGGAATAGGGAACAGTTTATTACAAATGGTACATTTATCATCTGTAAAGTGTTCACTGTTCTTATGATTCTTCTCATTTCGATGTTTTTCTTCAGTTGAATTAACATTAGAATGATGATTGTTAGTTTTAGAATTATTGGCTACAATTCTATTGGTGACTGAAATAATATATTCATTTGTCACGGAGTTTTTTATTGTATCCGACTGAAAATTTAAAACAACTGATGACTTAGTCATTGTAGCTGTTGAATTGTTCACCGTAACAGTAGAAGAAGTGGTTGTAGCATTTGATTTAGTAAAACGTAAATTTTTCAAATTATTAGAAAAATCTATACATGCTTTGGCAAATGATGTCATATTGTTACAAACATCTTGAGGTAGCTAGAATGAAAAATAAAAGTATTAAAAAACACCATTAGTAAGTTCTGAAGACACAACGTCGTATTTTTTCGTTAATTTACAGTTTACGCATTTAAAACGACTCCTACTGTTTTCCCAAACATAGCGCATATCCTTCACTCAGTTGCAGTAGTCATAGTTACCATATTTCAGAAGCGAGAACAGATATAGGTCGAAACGTACTATTTGATGCATTTTTCTAGAAAGATGAATATTATTGTAGAAGTTTATTCGTAATTCATAATATCTAAATGAAATGGGTGTATTTAAGCAAGCAATAGTTGTATAAGATAAAGAAGTTTAGAATTATCTTTTATGGGGAAACTAAATATTATTCTTTGGGAATAGCGAATTCAAATGAATGATAGTAATATCGTATTACGAACTCATGGTCGACCGTGACTACATAGTTTGTAGATAGTAATGAACTCTCAGCTAGACAAAGTTGAAAAGGCAACAAAACTGTTGTGGTTACTTTTGATTAAGTTCTCTGATTAATTCATTCTTCAAGTTGACCATCATTGTTTCTATGATGTTGAACATTTTAAATTGATTGAAAGGTGAATTGATAAAGAATATCCCAGGTATTGTGAGATTCTACTAATAAACTCTTATTTTGAGGTCTTGAAAAGGAAATTTTGTCTATAGGCCCTATCAGCATCTCTCTAATTCAAGAATATGTCTATGTTCACTTCTGTTAAAACTAATAGTGAGAATGTCAGTGTAATGTCTATTTTCGTTTAGAAAAAATATATTGCTCAATTTAAAATTTTAAAATCACATGTAATAAAGTTTGCAAATCGAATTGTGTCCTTCAATCAATAGAGTTATTGTCAAGTGTGAGTCGAATACTATACATCTTCCTACTGTATACATGAATTTGGATTTAAATCGGTTCAACAAAGATATATCAGAGAAATATGTCGGTCAGTTATCCGTTTGAAACTCAAATAGGCGTTGACAGTCTTTGATTAATCTTATGTCCATTAGATGAAACTATCTAATATGGTAATTAAACCATTATAAAAATAAATTAGTCTATCACTACTAAAATAACTTTGTATTAATGGTTATGATACTTTTACTAAGATATCAAGGATCCATGTTACTATGTTCAGACAGAGGATTAAAAAAGTATGGCTACCTTTTCTATTTGTTCCAACTGATATCTGTTTTCAGATGACCTTGTGTTATGAAATGAATTTTCTCACAAAATAAATACTAGTAGGCGCATAAAAGTATGGAACTGATTACAAGCCTAGCTAATTAATTTTTGTGCGTATTCGAAACCGTCATTTACGTTTCCTCTTATTTTAACAGTTAGTTTATTAGAATCTTAGAACGACAATTTTGAGAAGATAATTCATTGAGTTTATAATAGATTTTAACTTGTTTCGAATAATATATATGATATAGAGAGCCAATCAGAAGTAGCCTAATGAGAAGGTCAATCGATTGCAATCACAAGTGACCTAAAGGACAAGTACATTTCATTGGGTAAGGTATGGATCAATTTCCTAAGGATTAAAGTGGTATATATATGATTATTTGTGTATTTTATCCGGTAGCCCAATACACTTTCCTGCTCACTCTTGTGTTCTCGCTTAAGTATTCAGTTGGAGGGTTGGCGCGTAGCACATCGTATATTAGTATCAGATATATATATATATATATATATATATATATATATATATATAGTTTTGAATTGGAGAAAAACTGTGACAGAAATGTTGTCTTGTCACGTGGTTAATGTCTTTAAATTGTTCCTAATTTTATTGAATTAAATTTTTTTATGTAGTTCATTTAAAAAATGGAATGTTTCCACACATTAACTTTTTACTTTAAAACAGTTCGGAAAGTAAATGAATGCAGTAGTTACGAAAAGATAATTTCAATAGTCTTTGAGGTATTACTTATTAATTGCCAAAGAGATAAAACTAGGTTTTATTTCTTTGGTCTTTGTTAATCATTTGCACGTCCGTGTAAGTTCGTTTACTTTACTTCCTTTTATCTCACTAAATCAGTCAAAGGGGAAGTATTGGTCCAATTTATCTCATGCACATCAGTAGAACGACGGAGAAAATTAACAAGAGAGTTAACCGTAAATAAATGATCTGAACTGTCGTGAAAATATAAAAATGGAAAATACATTTCAAGGAAACAGATGAATCAAGGCGTATACAAAGGAATTACGCTGAAGTAAAGATTTAAAGTTGAAAATGAAATGCAACGACATCACTGTTATCCATTTTTTTGATACGTTATAAAATGTCTCTAAACATTTATTACGAGTGTAGACTGTTTCATTAAAAAAGTTCACTTGCCTCGTTTGCTTCAAACTGACAATTAAAAGCATGCTAAAAAATACCATGTCTTGGTTTGGTACTTCTAGCAGAGCGTTTCCAAAATGTTTTTATTCCAGTCAGGCTCGAGCATCAAGGCTAGCTCTAAATTGTCATGTGTAACTCTTGTTCTAACCATGCTAATCGACTGGCTATCTTCAAGCCAGCGGTTCTAGGAAATTCAGTATCATTAATATTCAACGTAAGCTGAAGGTTTTTTTTGTGGTTTTTGAGTTACGAGTGATAACTTATATTAACCAGTTTTGCTTTGGTAGACCGAAAATTGTTATTATAAGTCATGCGATGCAAAAATATGTTTACTTTTTAATCTAGGCTTGATTTGTAAAAATTACTTTTTTTCATATTTTAACAGCTTTAACAAATATAACTAATTTAAAAAAAGCAAATCGCTATTCCTATAAGAGAACCAATGAAAGAATTTAATGGATTTAAAAGTTAAATTTATTCCGATTGATAACTACAATTTTCGTTGCTCGGAAGTAAAATCCTGAATGTGTCTCACTCATCCGTATAATTTAGTCATAAAATCTCTTTTTGTTTCCAGGCAACATCATCAGTACATACTTCAAAAAAAATGGAGGTCAAACTATCTAGTACACAGAAGACAACACATTCAAAAGTTTATTTCGGTTGATAAATATTTACCAATCAATATTCGTTCAGAATCACTCCAATATTTAAATTCATTGTTGCTATGCTTAATTTTTTGCTACGCATTGATTTCTTTGGTACAAAAATATTATCTATAATCAATGTTATTCTATTTCGAAACATTTTATTTCTACAGTAAACAACAGTGTTTTCTGTGTGGTACCATTTAACTTATCTGTTATAAGTTTGATAAAATGGGTGAATGGTAAATAAAGAACAAATTAGTTTTGATACATGAGATAAATTTGACTAATTAGATGATAGAAACTATTTAATGAAGTTGTCAGTCAGTAAGTTTTTTCCTACTAATTAGATAGTTATTTAACTTATTTAATTACAATACATAGGTACCAGTTAAAGCTGATTGGAAATGTTTGCATTCATTTCAAATGAAGCATTTATTTCTTATTTGTAATATAAAAAAGATAATGATTTATAAGGAAAGAATGTGAATGAAATATTGTTGTATTCCATTAAGGAGCAAATTAGCGTTTTTTGATTAAAAAAGAAAATACAGTGATCGACATAATGATAATTATATATCAGAAGGGGGTTTTGTGGAGATTTTAGTAATCTTATATAGTTGAGATCATGAGTCAATTGAAGCTAAACAACCATGCAAAACCTGGAAGCACTGAAAAGCCGTTTCGTTCTATTGTGGGACTCCTCAGCAGTGCGCATCCATGATCCCGCCTCGCGAGGTTCGAACTCAGGACCTACCAGTCTCGCGCCAGAGCACTTAACCGATAGACCACTGAGCTGGCCGGCATCCAACGGTGGTAATGTCTAACTTCAACCAATCCACGAAATTGAGCAACCATTCACCAATGTCCTCAGTGAGTTGATCTCTTCCAACAGACCTGGTTGAACTCCACTGGTTACTGCTTCTCGTGGATACGCGCTGCTGAGGAGTCCCACAATAGGATGAAACGGCCGTCCAGTGCTTCAAGGTTTTCCATGGTGGTCTAGCTTCAATTGACTCATGATATCAACCATATAAGATAATTATATATATTTAGAAAATACATTTAGATTAGTGTTATATCAATTTGTTCGACAAAGTTTTAGTTTAGAGTAAATACTAACAAATGCTTCATGATTATTGATTAAAATGGTAAACTGATAGTGGGATGGTTTTCGTCTTTTATCTAGTTTGTGACTGTGAACAGTTAAACATGTCAGTATCTTCTGCTTGTAAATATTTATAGACGATATGTATGTAAATAAATAAATAAAACACATATTTAACTAGAAGTGTGTAAACAGAAGTTGGAGAATAATAGCATTTCATGTTCAGTTATCAAAGAACTAAAGAAAAGCGGCTTTCTTTTGATGATATATATATTTCAGTTATGTGAATATATGAAATGTAGGGATATTTTTTTCAGATGCGTAATATGAGATTATATTATTTGTTACTTGCTTTTTTTACCTACTAAACAAACTTCCTATCTACCTATTGTTTGTTATTAAACTTCCCTTTGTATTAACTGATACTTGATAAATAAAAAAATATCACTCTCAACTTAAATTACAATAAATAGAACTGAATAAGTAACAAGTGTGATTAAATGTATTTGTATGCTCACTTTTCATCCGAATAATAGTATAACAATACTCAGATGCTACAAGTCCTAGTCTTGGTAATGTTCAACGTTTTTGAAAATCGGACTATCATTACCGTGGACCTGTAAAAATATATTTCATGCATAATTCATTTGTGGACAATTAATTGTGGTAAAGATGGTAAATTATGTCAAAGATTGAAATTAGCTGGAGGATCATTAAAAATCATGAAGCACTGAGGGCATATTTCTTTCTATTATGGGACTTTGTAGAAAAGATCCCTTTCATCTTATTCACGCAGAATAATAATCACAATATCCAGGCTTCATAGGAAAAAACATTTTCTTTAGCTTGAACTTGATATTTCATTCTGAATCCTACTATTAGTTTTACCAAAATTATTATTTGATTAAATTCAAATGTTTTACGGAGATTTTAACATGAAAATGTATGTGTCGTCCAGCCATTTAATTATGTTATGATGACTACGTTACCTCTTACTATGATTACTATTAATAATGATAAATTAGTTTGTTGGTCAAATCTAAGTTAGTGTTTTAATTCCAAAAAAGCGGTAGTACTAGTAACTGTCTGTTTCCTGTATCAGTATTTTACAATGAGTCATGATCTAATTTAAAATACTTTAAGGAAGTGTACAATGAAATGGATTCAAATACTTTGCTATCTATTTAAATATATACATAAAACAGTAAAATTTTAAAGAATAACTATACTTATTTTCACTGATTTTTCCTAATTTTTATGAAACTGACACACTTAAAAACGACGAGTCTCTTACACGAAGACACATATACACAAACATAGATAAACCAACTTTAATGTTTCCCATTTATCATTCAATCTGTTTATGACTTGGTCAATTTTCAATATAACATATACACTTATATGTATACGTAATTTAAACTAGTGAAAAAGAGTTTAGGTACACTTTTAAACGACCGTCCGACATTGATCATAAATACATCACAACTTTTTTTGTGTAAATAAAGAAGAAAAAAAAATACACAACTACAATTTTGAAAGGGGCAATGTGATTTAAACAAGACCAAGATTTCACCTAATATTTTTTCAACAGTTGATTGAGGAAATAATTTTTTTTTCCTGATAATATAAAAATGTATACTTTCCTTTAACAAATTAGGGTGTCTGTACATTATGCACAAATAATTTTTTTACTGACTTTTTAGAGTAATTCTTCTTTTTTTTCATGAATGTTGGTGTGATGTGACAAAACCGAGACGTAAGTTAAATTTGGGACAGAGGATGAGAGAGATGTAAACAAAGTGTAAGTGTCTGTTGATTTGCGACAAAAGGTAAAAGTCACTTAGATTTCACCAAAACGATCAGATTTTATGCTTTTTTTTTAAGATAAACAATGTAAGAAAAAGTCTGTAGTTAAACACTCATGGATACTTTTAAAATACATGTTTTGATTAAGTTTAAATGAACTGGTTGAAAATCATACCAGCATGTGTTGATTGAGAAGATTATAGGATGCATTAATTTTATGTCGAATTTGAAATATAAATATTGAATAGAGGACCTAAAGTTAATAGGATTAATAAAGCATTCTATACAATTGGTTTCCTTTATAAATTTAAACTGAGCAAGAAAAATCTTGTTAAAGAGTGCGATGAATTCGTTGTATTTTGTTGCTTTCTGTTCAGTTACATACAAGGTAAGTTTATAAGCATAATTATTGAAATAAAGAAATGGATTGTTAGTCAATAACGAATAAACTGTTTGCAGTATGAAGACGTTAGGAATCAAAGTCGTAGCAAGCTTTTAGTAACTGCTCTGGGTGACGGTTTTGAATATTCAAGATAGTTTCATTACGCATTGTAACGAACACATTTGAGAAACTTAAGTTGACAAAAGGGACATATGAACTAAACCAACTTGATTGCCTTGTGACCGTTATCAGCTTCAATGATGTGTAGAGACTATTCAGTTTGAATAAAGCCTCTATCAATTAATAATTTTAGCTAGACCAATATTGTAAACTCGAGAGCACTAAACAGCCATAACGGAGTGAGACAGTTAGTACCGGCGGATACGGATAACGGTCTTACAGTACCGAAACTAAATCTGAATTATTAGATGCTGATAAAGTGTGATCTCTGAAGAGGTTATGGTTGTACGTAAATTTGAAGTCCCACAGAACGATTAAACAATTGTCCAGTTATCTGTCGTTTTCAGTAGCTTTAAAGTTAAAGTCAATCCATAATTTGGAGTGTCTTCAAATCAAATAATCAGAATAGAATTTTTAAATACAAGTCCATTAGTTCAAAACTCTATTTCATCCACCTGAATAATAATTCACTAACTGTTTTATCCTTTTTTACCTAAACATTTTTAAAAGAAAAATGACTGAAGGATTTAAAGTTACTTATTTCCTAAGAATAATTCCATAAATAAAGTTAAAGTGAGTACTTGGTTACTATCGTGTTTTTAATAACGTTAGTACTTTTACCTAATAACTAATGCAGAGAAATAATTATGTAGAATTATCTCATTTTCACCTTTTATAGAACAACAGGTAAAGGAGTGGCTTAGCGGGTACATGACTTTACCTCTACGTACTTCTGTTTAGGTGAAGTCATAACACTGGTCAAGCTTATGGTCTCCATTCCAATGTTGATGTAGATAATATGTCTTTGGCCAGGCACTATTTGTTTCAAACACTAGTGTATTATCCACTGGAATACTGGAATTAACATTCTTACATAACGATAAAATTCATACGCCTTATTTACCTGAACCTATTGTTTAAGATAAAGAAATTAGAATTTTAACAGACAACTGAATTACGTTTTGTTTGTGGTCAAGAGTTGTTCATTTTCAAATAAAACCATTATCATTCATTTTAAGGTACGAAGCAATCGAATCTGCTAATAATCTATCGAGTGAATCTCTCATAAAGCCGTCTTTACGTACAACAGTATTTAACAGTGTTTGACAGTAGAGTCGAATACGCACGACTTATTATGAGAAGAACGTTATGAATACTTGGATTTCAGCAGAGATAATCAAGCACAATACATTGTTTATAAACTTGGTATTAGGACCTATATGATACTACAGTGAAAAATAATACCCAATGACATTTTTTTTACTTATTGATCATACTAGAATAGGATATTTAATTCTTCTGTTTACCCTGTGTTACCATTAATAGTAAATAGTCATTTCTTTGATCGAGTCGATAATGGTAAATAATACAAGCTCCTGAAATAAACAAGCACATTTGGAACAGTTTTAAAATCCATTTCTACTAGGTCGAGAAACTACCTTCTATTCATATTCATATTATTTCACATGTAAAAATTAGCAACCTGATATCTTCCAGTTCAACACTATAGGAGAAGGGAGGACATTTAAGACATTTAGTACTAAATAAATCCCGATTTAAGCACATTCTCTCAACATCTATAAAAAATGTTCAAAAAATTCCCAGCTATACAATTACGTAACCACTGCTTAACTTCTCAAAGAAATAGTTATTGGGCATGTGTGATGATAATACAAAATGATTAATTTTGGAACGGATGTTTATCAATTAGTTCAAAGCAGTGGCTGACTATAATTTTCACTTGTGCAATGTTTAAGTTCCTTGCATATTTCTCATGATCTACTGCTTTGGATCCTATTAATAATTTATAAATTACATTCTTATATGTGGAAAGTAAATTTACGAGTTTACTTATATCTGGTGTTTTTCAGTAAGTGAAAAATACGTTCCTTGATTCACATCACATAATATAGACTAATAAACAGTGAAATAAGCTATAAAATTCTACTTCAACAATAAAAGCCAGGTTTTATCAGTGAGAAATAGAAATGACTTGATACAATTCTCTGTTTTTATCTTGAACCTTATCACCTCAAACTACACAATCTTATTCACTTAGTATTACTGGTTTGAATCTTCCCATTGATGTTTAGGACTGCAACTGGTAAGTCTCTAATTGGCATATGTGCATACTGTGTGTATTGCCTCGATATAGCCTTAATTCACAAGCATTATAAGCAAAGATGGATAGTGGCTGGCAGTGGAATCCAGGACGCGCGTTTCGAGTCCCAGATAGGACGAAACG